>NW_006204769.1:1158257-1161051 GCF_000334495.1 Tupaia belangeri chinensis
CAGCCCCAATAGCAAAAACCTCTCAAAAAAAAAAAAAAAATAGGACCAGCAGATGGCATAGTGGTTATGTCGCTGGATTTTCTCGTGGCTGACCACAATTTGAGTCTCAGACCAAGTAACTTGAAGCTCACACTGGGCACGTGTGTGTGCATGCCTAAAATTCTGAGAGGAGAATGGAGGAGAAGGGATTGTGATGGGGCCATTCTCCTCTGAGGGGGTGTGATTTCTCACTTTCTGTCTCTCTGTCTCTGTCTCTCCAACAAGTACATGAACCCTATAGCAAAATCTCTCTTTAAAACCTTTTTTAAAAATGTAAATAAATAAAACGGAGCCTGGGACCAGCAAGTAGCATGGTGGATAAAGTGCTGGACTCCCACATGCCAAACAATGGCTCAAGTCCCCGACCTGGCACCTTGAAAATCACACTGGGCATGTGCATACATGTCCAAAAATCCCAAGAGGAGAATGAAGGAGAAGGGATTGGAACATGGCCAACCCCCAAGTGGTGATTTCTCACTTTTTCTCATTCTATTTTTGAAGAGGTTTTTTGTTTTTGTTTTTTGTTTATTTTTTGTTGTTGTTGTTGTTTTTGCTATAGGGTGCATGCGCTCGCCAGACAGACAGAGAGAGACAGAGACAGAAAGCGAGAAATCACCCCCCGGGGGGATGGTCACGCCACAATCCCTTCTCCTCTATTCTCCTTTCGGGATCTTGGGCATGCATGCACACGCACCCGACGTGAGTTTTAAGCCGCCGGGTCCAGGATGCGAACTGCGGTCAACTACGTGCAAGTCCAGCGACATAGCCATTATGCTAACTGCTGGTTCCCTCTCTTTCTGTTTCTTTCTGTGTCTCTCTGGTGCATGCACATACCCTATGGCAAAAAAAAAAAAAAAATTAAAAAACAACAAAATCTGAGCACTGCAGCTGAGAGCTATGGTCGTGCAAGGTCCCTAACTGAGAATGGTCAGGACAGCTTGGTGACTACTCTGCCCCTTTTGTGGAGTGTTTTTCATAAAAGCCCTTCACGTCCTAGCTTTTGTCTTGGAATCCTCCTTGTGAGTGTTCAGGGTTCTCAAGCCCACTTGTGCCTTACACAACACACCATGCCACGTGCCTCGGTCCAGTGACTCTTCCACCAGGGCTCTTAACCTCCAGAGTGGCAGGAATTCAAGAGGCCAGGCCGGTCCCTTTGATGTGGTCCATTAAACCAATGACTGGTTACCCATTTCAAGGTTGAGAGTTAGTTGGGAAGGATTCCTACCTTTAAAAAATGCTTTAACACTTTAACCTTAAGTCACCTTTACATTCTGGTGGGGTTTTTTTGAATTTTTTTTTAACATAACTGAATTTGCAATGTATATTCAATTTTGTGTCTTATTTTTCTTTTACCTACTTGTTTCATAAACATTTTCCTGTGGATTAATCCCGTTTCACAAACAACACGTCCTCATGACTATAACCAGCTGACGTATGCCTTGGTCTCATGCGTAGAATAAGGCAGCCTTTCTCCTGTTGCAGTCTGCCTCATCGGAGCTCCCCATGGGACATGCTGAAACACGAGTGACTGGTCCCACCCCCAGAATTCCTGAATCAGTAGGTCCAGGCGGGACCTGAGGTTCTGCATTTCCAAAAAGTTCCCAGGAGATGCTGACACAGCAGGTCAGATCGCACCTGCTAACTTTTTGCATATTTTAAAAGCTCTTACAAAAGCAAAAACACCTTAAAATGTGAATTTTTAAAGTCTTTAAAGCCCTTTGACTTTTTTTAAGATATGAAAGATCACCCACCACTTACAATTGTTTCTACTTGTAACTCGTATGCGTTCCATATTTATTTCTCTTTGAAGTTACCTACATTTTTTGAAGAAATCTTTAAAGGACCATCAGATATGCATCTACTCTGCTCATTGTTTTTTCTTTTCTTTTACATAGTTCCGTATGTATTGAAAAGCTGTGCAGAATTTATAGAGACTCACGGCATTGTAGATGGAATCTACCGACTTTCCGGGGTCACCTCAAATATACAACGGCTCAGGTAAGCTGAAAGAACAGCCCCCAAGCAATTCTCCCACGCTCCTTCTCCTGTCCATGAGTCTGTCTACAGGTGTGGGGAGTATTCAAAGTCTGGAGGGGCTGAGGAGAGGGTGGCAGGGCTGAAGAGCAGCTATGGCTGCTCTCACACGCCGGACTGTCCTCAGTCTAACCAGGAAGCTCTCCAACACCTGTGATCCTTCCAGAAAGAGGCTCCTGGGGGGTTTTCACCTGTTTCTTTGTCTTGCACCAGATTTATCCTTGGGTGGATTAATTTAACTTAAATGATTTAAGTGACAAGTGAGAAAGACATGATTTATGACCATTCGCTTGCCGACCCACAGCCCAGTCAGCTTACGCCCTGTTACCTAGCGTTCAGAACTCCGAGACAGAGGCGGCTTCCTGTTGGCACATGCTCAGCACTTGACATGTTGGCCAGACATTCACCTTCAAGATTGTGCATGTCTCTAGGGGATGCTGGTGTTTTTAAAAGTACTGCTACTGGGAACCAGCAGTTAGCGTAATGGCTATGTCGCTGGACTCCCACGTAGTCGACCACGGTTGGTGTCCCGGACCCGGTGGCTTAAAACTCACGCCGGGGCGCGTGTGCGTGCGTGCCCAAGATCCCGAGAGGAGAATGGAGGAGAAGGGATTGCAGCATGACCATCCCCCCTGGGGGGTGATTTCTCGCTTTCTGTCTCTATGTCTCTCTCTATCTGTCTGGCGAGCGCACGCGCCCTACAGTGAAAATCTCTCAAAAA
>NW_006204769.1:1161296-1162001 GCF_000334495.1 Tupaia belangeri chinensis
AAAACCAAAACCCCCAAAAAAAAAAAAAAAAATTACCGCTACTACAAATTTCCAATTCTATGACTCTGTCCTACCCACATAGAATAAATTTCTATTACATTTAATTAAGATGGCAAAAACCTTTACAGAAAACACTGGTTTATGAGATTTATATCTGTCTATATATAAATATCTTCTGAAAGTTCATAGAAAAAGCATATTTGAAAAAACTAAGCATAGATTTTTTTAAAAAATTATTTTATTTAACTTTTTTTATTTATTTACTTATTTTTTCATTTGACTAGAGAGGGACAGAGTGAGAGGGGAGGAGAAAGCAAGCCACCAGGTCCACGACTCAGACAGTGATCAGCCATGTGGGAGTCCAACGCCCTTAACCACCATGCTACCTGCTGGCCCCCAAATCAGGCATGGATTTAAGACAATGTTTCCCTTTATTTATTTATTCATTTTTAATGTCAGAGGGCCATGCACGTACCAGAGAAAGAAGCTCCATAACAGGGCTGGTCACACTGAAATCCCCTCTTCTCTATTTATGCATTCCACCAGGATCCTAGGATCCCGGGACCATGCACACATGCCCAGGGTCTGGTCTGGTCTGGTCTGGTCTGGTCTTTTCTTTTCTTTCTTCCTTCCTTCCTTCCTTTCTCTCTCTCTCTCTCTCTCTCTCTCTCTTCCTCTCCTTCTTTTTCTCTTGTTATCTTTTCC
>NW_006204769.1:1162032-1228321 GCF_000334495.1 Tupaia belangeri chinensis
CTTCCTTCCTTCCTTCCTTCCTTCCTTCCTTCCTTCCTTCTCTCTCTCTCTCTCTCTCTTTCTTTCTTTCTTTCTTTCTTTCTTTCTTTCTTTCTTTTTTTCTCAAGCTACTAGGGCAAGATTTGAAGTCCAGTCTACCATGTGGGATCTGGCTCCCTTCACCCAGCACTTAACCAGTGTACTATGGGGTTTCCCTCCATCCACCAAATTTTTTGCCATGAACTTTTTGGAGTCCCTCCTCTGTGTATGTTTATAATAGAATATGTATATATATAGTCAGTGTCAAGTATCCATACTTTTCTATGATTAAAACAATAGTTTTTTATGTATTTTGCATGTCATACATGAATACCAAGAAGAGTTGTTATTTTTCTATATTTATTATATGTTCTTTAGTTATAAATGTAGACTTTTAAAAATAAAAATATTATATATAAAGTTTAATAGATTGTGCAGGTAATTAAGTTTTCATATTCTTCTTCCTATTTGGTTTTTGGTCCTCCCTTCCCCTAAATATCAACTATTGGGCTGTTGGAAAAGTCATGACATATTTTTCTATGCAGAAACGTATCATGAATTTTTTGATGACCCAATATAATTAAATTATCCCAAAGGAAGAGAACATCATTTTACTCCTAAAGAAATGATTACTGTTAAAAACCAAAATTGAGGGGAGCTAGCAGGTGGCATGGTGGTTAAGCACGTGGGACTCCCACATGACTAACCGTGGTTCAAGTCCTGGACCTGGTGGCTTACTTGCTTGCTCACCCCGCCACTCTGTCCTTCTCTGACCAAATTGAAAATAAATAAAGTTAAATAAAATAATTATTTTTTTAAAAATGTAATTGAGGGCCAGCAGTGATGCAGTGGTTAAGGCAACTGGCTCCCACTTGACTGATCGCCTGCTTTGAATCTTGGACCCAGTAGCTTGAGAAATACACTAGGTGCATGTGTATGTGTGTGTATCCAAAATCCCAAGAGGAAAATAGAAGATGAGAAAGGATTATGGTGTGGCCATCGTCCCTGGGGGTGCTTTCTCATGTTCCTTCTCTCTTTCTGTCTCTCTCTTCTTAAAAAATTTGCTGTAGGGTATGTGTGCTTATTGGAAAGAAACAGAGAAGCAAAGAAAGAGAGAGAGAAAGTGAGAAAACACCCCCCCCCAGGGGGGATGGCGACACCACAATCCATTCTGCAGTCTCTTCCCGAGATTTTGGGAAGACAAGAACATGCTCCTGGTGTATTTTCCAAGGCTCCAGGTCAGGAATCGGTCCATGCAGTTGGCTATGGGAGATTCAGCTTCCTTAACCACCATGCCACCTGGCTGGCCCTCATTTTCACTCACTCTCCTCTGTGTCTCTCCAGCAAGTGTGTGCACCCTATAGGAAATTTTAAAAATCATCATCATAATTGGTTTATTGCAGCCATAGATTTTAATGAACCTGTGTGTTTATATAACTGCACTAATTTACCTCTGTACCCTTTTTTGTCATTTCAACAGTAAATACTTCTTTCTTAAGTTTATTTTTATTTATTTCTTACATGAGAAAAAGAGAAACGTCTTATCCCTGACAGGGTCTTGCCATGCCACAATCCTCTTCAGCCCCAGCCACCAGGATTGTATGTTCAGATAGACTGGGTGCAGGGGTGCCCTCCTGCCTGCACCACTGCACTGGGCCAGTAGGAAATATTTGTTCCTGGTCTACTCTTAGCTCCAAAACATATACACTGTAGTTGGTATCCTGGAAGGACACTGGGGTGGCAGCCAATTCATTTGAGGACTGACCTTAGCCTTGACGAGGGAAATTTTTGACTAAATAAATAAACAAACTCAAGATTGTTCTTGTTCTGCCCTCTTAAAAAACAAAACATAAGTCTGTGAATTTACGAGGCCATGGTTCAGCTCTCTCTTCAAGGTCCCACACAGTTTCTTTCCGCTTCTGACAGCATCAGGGATTTTTCTCCCCGTGATTAAAGGGGCAGAACCAGAGTATAGGAATACAGGCAACATGCTGTTTTGACAATGCTGGTTTGGGGGCCAGGAAGTAGGGTGGTGGTTAAGGTGCAGGATTCCCACATGGCCGATCGTGGTTTGAGTCCCGGTCCGTGTGGCTTGAAACTAATGCTGGGCACGTGTGTGTGTACATGCCCCAAATCCCAGGATAAGAATGGACAAGAACGGATTGCAGTAAGGCCATTTCCTCAGGGGATGATTTCTCACTTTCCCTCTGTCTTTCTCCAGCATGAACCCTATGACAAAAACCTAGGGGAAAAAAAATGAAAATGCTGTTTCTGAGAGCCTGTTGACTTCGTCACCATGTGGCTGACCAAGTTAATATCCTCAAGAGGTCTAACTTCTCTTCTGTAGCAAAGCTTAAATTTGTCTTTCTTTTCCTTTCTTTTCTTTCTTTCTTTCTTTTTTCTTTTTTTTTCTTTTTTTTATTTTTTATTTTTTGTTTGTTTAATTGCTAGAGGACACGCATGGTTGCTGGAGAAAGAGAGAAAACACATCTTCAATGCGTAGTGGTAAAACCAAAATCCTTTCTCCTTCATTTCTCTATCCCACTCGCACCTACATCCAGCATGTTTCTCAAGCCTCTGGGCAAGGATTCAAACTGCAGTTGACCATGTTGGACCCAGCTCTGTATGCACAATGTCTAGCTGCATTAATTTGGGCTGGCCCAAGTTTGTCATTCTATTAAGATGTTTAACTTGTAAACATACATTATTCGAGGCAGCATATATATATTTTTTTTTGGAGAGGTTTTTGCAACACGGCGTGCGCTCACCAGAAGACAGAGAGAGATAGAGAGACAGAAAGGGAGAAATCACCCTCCAGGGAGGATGGCCATGCCACAATCCCTTCTCCTCCATTTTTCTCTCGGGATCTTGGGCACGCATGCACATGCGCCCATCATGAGTTTAAGCCACCAGGTCCGGGACTTGAACTTCTGTCGACTACTTGGGAGTCCAGCGACATAGCCATTACGCCAACTGCTGGTTCCTATTTTTTCTTTCTTTTCTTTCTTTTATTTTTTTATTTTTGCTATAGGGTGAGTATGCTCACCATAAGAGGAAGGGTAGGAGACAGTGAGAAATCACCCCCAAGAGGATAGCCATGCTGTAATCCCTTCCCCTTCTCATCCAGTCTCCTCAGGAATTTTGGCATGCACCCATATGTACCCAGTGTGATTTTCAAGCCCCTGGTTCCAGGACTTTAAGTAGGTGGCCATGTGGGATCCAGTGCCTTTAACCTCTGCGCCACCTGCTGCTCCTTAAATAACTTTCAGAAAATGTTTTCTAATGAAAAACCAGGCCCCGAACTGGATGACTTTTCCAGGCATCTCATGATAGATGGTTTAGGAAGATATTTATAAGCTTATCTATTCTAGAGGAATCACTATCAGGCACCCTGGAAGGTTCCATTGAATGTCTAGGAGATATTTAATTAATGCTTTCAACCTTGGGTTTGAGTTTCCAGATAAAGCAAGTTTTGTTGTTGTTGTTATTTTGTTTGTTTTTTTTTTACATACTTCTCTGGAGATGAGTGGTAACAAACGAATTCATCCTGGTTTCAGTCTCTCCTGCAAGAAAGGAAAGTTCATTTTGAACAATATTTTGAAAAAAAAAATACTGAAATCTGAATAGTTGTTGTTGTTGTTTGTTTCTTTTTTTGTTTTTTTGGTAAATTGTTTTTCTATCTCCCCAAGGCTCATGACTGAGACTAGATGTGGGGCCGTGAGAAATACACCTGTGAGTGAACTCATGTCCTTTCATCACAGCAGGTTTTGCAAGGAAGATCCAGACTTGAAGTAGAAGTCTTCCTTGTGCCTGGAGTAGAAGACCTCTTTGATTCAAGATCAAAAATATAGTCCCATCAGCAGTTTAGGGTCTTTATTACCCCTACGCGGCCAAGCAGCTAGCTGACACGGAACACATGTGCCCTGGGATTGTTATGTCTCCGTCTGTGTTGTTTCAGGCAAGAGTTTGGCTCAGATCAGGGTCCAGATCTGACAAGGGAAGTATACCTCCAGGACATCCACTGCGTGGGCTCACTCTGCAAGCTCTACTTCAGGGAGCTGCCCAACCCCCTCCTGACGTATGAGCTCTATGAGAAATTCACGGTAAGTGTTTGCATTTCTATTCTGGTTACTGGGTGGGATGCGTGGATGGGCCAAGGAGAGTTTCAGCACTAAAATAACAATAAGAATACTCAGCAGATGGTTGGCATTATCTCAGCATGGTGATGGAAGCAGGGTGGTGTGGTGAGAGTAGGGGAAGGGGAACTCTTGGCTAAATTTTTCGTTCTTGCATTTTCAGAATCATGTTGTTTGTTTTAAGAGCTGGGTTAAATTATCTCCAGGTTTATTCAACTGAATGTGCCTCATTGTATAGGGAGGAAACCGGGAGAAGTAAAGTGGCCGGCTTAAGGTCGCACAGCCCAGGCGGGACAGGAACCTGAGACCCCTGATGCTGCTGCACCCACTGCTACTTTGTTTTTATCAGGCGGTTTCTTCTGTGTTTCTCTGGGGGGCAGAAGGAGACGTCGGTTGGTAGAGAAGGGAAAAGGGACAAACAAAAGGGAAGAAAGAGGTTAGAAAGCTGGGAAGAGAAAGGAATCTGAGAAAATGAACCAAGAGGGAGTGCAGGAGAGGCCAGTGAGTTGGGGTGGTGGGAAGGATGGATGGGCAAGAGCAGAACACCTCAATAGCAGCTGCGTGGTCACCAAATAGGGCACCCCCAGAAAACAGAAAGGAGAGTAAGTGCTTGTAGAATGTCTAGCTGCATTAATTTGGGCTGGCCCAAGTTTGTCATTCTATTAAGATGTTTAACTTGTAAACATACATTATTCGAGGCAGCATATATATATTTTTTTTTGGAGAGGTTTTTGCAACACGGCGTGCGCTCACCAGAAGACAGAGAGAGATAGAGAGACAGAAAGGGAGAAATCACCCTCCAGGGAGGATGGCCATGCCACAATCCCTTCTCCTCCATTTTTCTCTCGGGATCTTGGGCACGCATGCACATGCGCCCATCATGAGTTTAAGCCACCAGGTCCGGGACTTGAACTTCTGTCGACTACTTGGGAGTCCAGCGACATAGCCATTACGCCAACTGCTGGTTCCTATTTTTTCTTTCTTTTCTTTCTTTTATTTTTTTATTTTTGCTATAGGGTGAGTATGCTCACCATAAGAGGAAGGGTAGGAGACAGTGAGAAATCACCCCCAAGAGGATAGCCATGCTGTAATCCCTTCCCCTTCTCATCCAGTCTCCTCAGGAATTTTGGCATGCACCCATATGTACCCAGTGTGATTTTCAAGCCCCTGGTTCCAGGACTTTAAGTAGGTGGCCATGTGGGATCCAGTGCCTTTAACCTCTGCGCCACCTGCTGCTCCTTAAATAACTTTCAGAAAATGTTTTCTAATGAAAAACCAGGCCCCGAACTGGATGACTTTTCCAGGCATCTCATGATAGATGGTTTAGGAAGATATTTATAAGCTTATCTATTCTAGAGGAATCACTATCAGGCACCCTGGAAGGTTCCATTGAATGTCTAGGAGATATTTAATTAATGCTTTCAACCTTGGGTTTGAGTTTCCAGATAAAGCAAGTTTTGTTGTTGTTGTTATTTTGTTTGTTTTTTTTTTTACATACTTCTCTGGAGATGAGTGGTAACAAACGAATTCATCCTGGTTTCAGTCTCTCCTGCAAGAAAGGAAAGTTCATTTTGAACAATATTTTGAAAAAAAAAATACTGAAATCTGAATAGTTGTTGTTGTTGTTTGTTTCTTTTTTTGTTTTTTTGGTAAATTGTTTTTCTATCTCCCCAAGGCTCATGACTGAGACTAGATGTGGGGCCGTGAGAAATACACCTGTGAGTGAACTCATGTCCTTTCATCACAGCAGGTTTTGCAAGGAAGATCCAGACTTGAAGTAGAAGTCTTCCTTGTGCCTGGAGTAGAAGACCTCTTTGATTCAAGATCAAAAATATAGTCCCATCAGCAGTTTAGGGTCTTTATTACCCCTACGCGGCCAAGCAGCTAGCTGACACGGAACACATGTGCCCTGGGATTGTTATGTCTCCGTCTGTGTTGTTTCAGGCAAGAGTTTGGCTCAGATCAGGGTCCAGATCTGACAAGGGAAGTATACCTCCAGGACATCCACTGCGTGGGCTCACTCTGCAAGCTCTACTTCAGGGAGCTGCCCAACCCCCTCCTGACGTATGAGCTCTATGAGAAATTCACGGTAAGTGTTTGCATTTCTATTCTGGTTACTGGGTGGGATGCGTGGATGGGCCAAGGAGAGTTTCAGCACTAAAATAACAATAAGAATACTCAGCAGATGGTTGGCATTATCTCAGCATGGTGATGGAAGCAGGGTGGTGTGGTGAGAGTAGGGGAAGGGGAACTCTTGGCTAAATTTTTCGTTCTTGCATTTTCAGAATCATGTTGTTTGTTTTAAGAGCTGGGTTAAATTATCTCCAGGTTTATTCAACTGAATGTGCCTCATTGTATAGGGAGGAAACCGGGAGAAGTAAAGTGGCCGGCTTAAGGTCGCACAGCCCAGGCGGGACAGGAACCTGAGACCCCTGATGCTGCTGCACCCACTGCTACTTTGTTTTTATCAGGCGGTTTCTTCTGTGTTTCTCTGGGGGGCAGAAGGAGACGTCGGTTGGTAGAGAAGGGAAAAGGGACAAACAAAAGGGAAGAAAGAGGTTAGAAAGCTGGGAAGAGAAAGGAATCTGAGAAAATGAACCAAGAGGGAGTGCAGGAGAGGCCAGTGAGTTGGGGTGGTGGGAAGGATGGATGGGCAAGAGCAGAACACCTCAATAGCAGCTGCGTGGTCACCAAATAGGGCACCCCCAGAAAACAGAAAGGAGAGTAAGTGCTTGTAGGACGCCCTGCAGCAGCAGCAGCAGCATCAAACGCAGAACTTGAATTTCTGGCTGCATGGGGTAGGTGTAGGGTAGGCAGAGAGTTGGGTGCAACCAAGGTTGAAGTTCACCTAGTAAAAGAAGGATGAGGGAGATGAGAGTATTTGTCTGAGGCTGACTAAGTGACCATGCAATTTAGTCTGGATGAGAAAGGGAACACGGGCAAGGCTGATGAGGAACAGGGTAAAAGAAGATCAAGAGACTATTCATCCCAGTCAGATCGATGGAGTGTAGGGTGGTTGGGAGGAGGACATTTGAAATGGAGATTATGGAGAGGTTGTAATTTTCAGTCAGGGTCAAGTTGAGGTTCTAACAATAATCTTTCTCATGGCTCCTGTAATAAACTTACCTTGAGCATGTATGAGGTTCTTCAGTGTGAAATGATGTAAGAACGAATGCACGCTACCTTTTCTGTCTTTTGTTAGTTAGTTTGTTTTACTAGAGGGCACATGTGCTCACTATAGAGGGAGGCAGAGAGACAGAGAGAGAGGGAGAAAGGAAAGTACCCCCCATGGGGAATCGCCATGCTGCAATCCCTTCTCTTCCATCTCGCCCTCCGTTGGGGATTTTGGGCACACGTGTGTACGCATCTGGCATGTTTCTCAAGCTGCCAAGTTCAGGACTCAGATCACACGGTCAGCCATGTGGGATCCAGCTGCCTTGACCACCACGCCATGGAGCCTGTCCATGAAGACTACCATTTCAAAACTGGACTTGGACCATTAAAAATATTCTTAAAATTTTCAGTGATGCAGGAAACACTCAGTGATAACTGGAAAACCACAAATATACAATTATATATTCAGACAGAAAAACCAGGAAATTCCAAAATTTGAAACACATCTGGTCCCAAGCATTTTGGATAATGGATACTCAAACTTATTAATTTTCTTATTTTAAAAAAAATGACCCAAAGCACACAAAAAACTTGGGCATAAATATTGACCACTAGAGGGACCAGCAATTAGCATAATGGCTACGTCGTGGACTCCCATGTAGTCGACTGCGGTTCGCGTCCCAGAACTGGTGGCTTAAAACCCACGCCGGGCGCATGTGCGTGCATGCCCAAGATCCTGAGAGGAAAATGGAGGAGAAGGGGTTGCAGCGTGGCCATGCCCCCTGGGGGGTGATTTCTCGCTTTCTGTCTCTCTGTCTTTCTCATCTGTCTGGCGAGTGCACACGCCCTATAGCAAAAACCTCTCAAAAAAAAAAATATATATATATATTGACCACTAGAGAAGTCAACGTCTACCCACTGATATAGGTGGTCTGTGGGTCTTGAGATCCAAGGTGGAACGTAGGCAAGCCTCCAGTTGGAATGTCTGAGTCTTAATAATGGCCATTTCTGCCCACGGAACCACTGAGAAATCTTTTCCAGGAACCAAGAGGAAACGTTGCGAGCTTTATAACTGTGCCAGATTATAATCACTGTGACCATATGTATTTCCTCATTTAAAAAGTAATTGTACTTGGGTCAGCAGGTGGTGTGCTGGTTGAGGCACTGGACTCCTACATGGCAGACCATGGTTCAAGTCCTGGACCTGGTAGCTTGAAAATCATGCCAGGCATGTGTGCCTGTGTGCCGAAAGTCCCAGGAGGGAAATTGAAGAGAAAGATTGTGGGGTGCTCACTGCCCTCCAGGGGGAGGGTGATTTCTCATTTTCTCTTTCACTGTCTCTCTCATTCTCTGTCTCTCTCTGGAAAGCACACATGTCCTATGGCACAAATCTTAAAAAGAAAAAAAGTAATTATATCAATAAAAAACAATTTGAAAAACGGAAGAAGGTAGAAAGGAACCTTCGGTTTCTCTTCTTAAAGACCAAAGAAAACTACACTTAACTTGTGGGTATTTCCTTCAGTCTGTTATTCTTTGCGTAGTGTTTTTGCTGTATTTTGTGTACCCAAATCAAAATAAAATTTTATTGCAAAAATTAAAGCACTAAAGTAAAGTACAAAGGACAAATATAAATCACTTGAAATCCCATACCCCGGGAATATTAATATTTAAAAGATATCTCTCTCATGTGTGTCAAACAGTAGATGAGTTAGATAAATGACAAGGCTTTTGTTTTCAAAACTTAATAGCCAGGGACAGCAGATGGCATAATGGTTACATCTCTGAACTCCCACATAGTTAACAGCAGTTCGAGTCCCAGAACCAGTGGCTTAAACTCACGCCAGGAGTGTGTGTGTGCCCAAGATTCCGAGAGGAACATGGAGAAGAAGGGATTGCGGAGTAGCCATCCCCCCGGGGGGTGATTTCTTACTTTCTCTCTCTCTCTGTCTTTCTGGTGAGCACACGCAAAAATCTCTCTTTAAAACAAAATAAAACAAAACAAAACTTAGTAGCCATGAAGAGTCACATTTTTTAAGGATATTTACTGGCCACGATAAAGGTAAATGAGGAAAACTTGATATGCGCAACTGAACAGGAACGATGCCGGTGTTCACAGCTGGTGCTGAGGGCCTGGCAGGCCTTTATTTATTTTTTGCTTCACATGTAAGTTAATGGCCATTTCTGGGTCATGCAATAAAAGGTAACTTTTTATTTCCTGCAGATTCCATGTTTTAATTTTGAGTATATGTATTGGTTTTCTGTTTTTGCTTTAACACAAACCAGGTAACTTAAACAACAGAAATGTATTTTCCAGTCCTGGAGGCCAGAGATCAGTTCACCCGGCTGACATCAATCACAGTTTCAGCAGAGCTGTGCTCTCTCCAGAGGAGGCACGGCCATCTCCCCTGGGAAGTGATTACTTGCTTTCTGTCTCTCTGGAGAGCACATGCACCCTATAGCAAAAATCTCTTTTTCTTTTTTTTCTTTTTGCAGAGATTTTTTCTTTTTTTCTTTTTTTCTTTTTTTTTTTGGAGAGATTTTTGCTATAGGGCATGTGCGCTCACCAGATAGACAGAGAGAGACATTAGAGACAGAAAGCGAGAAATCACCCCCCCCAGGGGGGATGGTCATGCCACAATCCCTTCTCCTCCATTCTCCTCTCGGGATCTTGGGCACGCACGCACACGCGTCCTGCGTGAGTTTTAAGCCACTGGGTCCAGGACGCGAACCACGGTCGACTATGTGGGAATCCAGCGACATAGTCATTACGCTAACTGCTGGTTCCCCAGAGGTTTTTTCTTATAGGGCACATGCGCTTGCCAGAAAGACAGAGAGAGACAGAGAGACAGAAAGTGAGAAATCACCCCCCAGGGATGATGGTCATGCCGCAATCTCTTCTCCTCCATTCTCCTCTCGGGATCTTGGGCATGCATGCACGTGTGTCCGGTGTGAGTTCAAGCCACCGGGTCCAGGACTCGAACCACGGTCGGCTACATGGGAGTCCAGTGACATAGCCATTATGCTAACTGCTGGTCCCAGCAAAAATATCTTAAATAAATAAGTAAATACATACATAAATATATTCTAGCTGTGACTGCTGACCCACCCAGATAACCTAAGATAATCTCCCCACTCAAGATCATTAATCACATCTGCAAAGACTTCCAAATAATGTAACATTTACAAGTTCCAGGGATTTAGGACCTAATAGCTATGGGAGCATTTATTCAACCTACTATATTACGTTTCATTTTTATTGAGAAAAAAATTAACATTTATTTTAGAAAAAAAAAATCAATTTCATTTAGAGTAATCCAGCTAAAATTATTATACCCAAAATAGAAAAGTTGCCGTTTTGAGATTTTCAGAGAAGGCAGTTTAGAGAGGGGTTACATTACATACTGAATTTATATTGAATAATTTCTTTATGTATCTGCCTCCCTCCCTAAATCATACACTTCACAAGAAAGAAGTGTTTTACCCTTTGCTGTGTTTCTTTTCCCTGTTCCCCAGCTACTAGAAATGTTGTCGCTGTTATTGGGGCACATTCATGGACAGGTCGACCTGCACAGATGAGTTGCAATGTCGCTTCAGGCAGAGAGGGAGCACCTGGCACCAGCTGAAGGCCAGCAGTGAGCTCGAGATGGCAGCAGAGGAGGCCGTAGTCCACTGTGTGGGTTTGCCAGGGCCTCTCACAGTCTCCACTCTGAGAGTCTCATGTCCCAGGGAGCCCACAGTCCCAGGAAAGCCAGCATGATTACTCACCTTGCCAGCAGCCTGCAGTGAAAGCACTGTGTCAGCAATGGTGGCATTCCTCACCACAGCAAATGACCCTAGGATGCCACTGTCCTGGGAGTGTGGTCCAGATGTGACATTTCCAAGCACAAAGCAAAATACCAGCTCGTTCACTTCCTTGGTCCACTCAGCACGTTTATTGGGCTCTGACAATGAATACTTGGCAGGCACAGGTACTAGAGATGCACTGAGTAAGTCAGATCCTTGCTCTTGTAAAACTTACACTGTTCTTTAATTTGCTAGAGGATGCGTAGGCTGGCGGTGGAGAGTCAGAGAAAGAGAGGGAAAGTGAGGAAGCACCTGCACAGGGGCAGGCACGCCGCACTCCCTTCTCATTTCTCTCGTCGGGATTTTGAGTGGGCAGGCACACACTGGTTCAGTGTATTTTTAAGCTGCTGGGTTCAGGACTTGAACCACATGGTCTGCCTGTGGGATCCAACTGCCTTAACTACCACTTCGCCAGCTGACCTGTGAAACTTACCTTTTAGTGGAAAAGACAGATGATACACAAATGTAAGACACAGCACTGTCAAGAGAACTGTTGATGCTATGAAGAAAAGGCCATCCCTCCTAGGGGGTGATTTCTTGCTTTCTGTCTCTCTATCTCTCTGTCTTTCTGGCGAGCGTGCGCACCCTATAGCAAAAACCTCTCCAAAAACAAACAAACAAACAAACACTGGGCGCATGTGCATGCATGCCTAAAATCCCAAGAGGATATTTGAGGAGAAGGGATTGTGGCTGGGCCATCCCCCGTGGGGGATGATTTCTCTCTTTCTGTCTGTCGGTCTCATGCTCCCAATAGCAAAAATCTCTCTTAAACAAAAAGCCAGTCAATCTCTTAAAATAGCTTAGAATAATAAAAATCATTTTATAATACTTTTTAAGTAGTTAGAAAAATTAATTAATTAATTAAACCTGTAACTGGGTGCAATGGGAAGGGAGAGCCCCAGAGGGTGTTTATGTTCAGCCACCCTGGTGACAGAAGGCCGGGGCAGCAGGACACCAGGGCCACTGGTGGCTTTGGGTAAACAGAGACACCCAGAGTGAGGCCCCAGCACAGGAGACGAGAACCCAGCCTGCGCCCAAGTCCTTAAAAGGCTGGAAGCTTGTCTTATTGACACTAATTTGAAGAGAACAATTAGTCACAGATTCATCCTAGATCTTTTATGATTTAATCATAAGCTTCATTGACTGGGCTAATACTGAGTGAAATTCTCTTATAGGCAAAAAATTGGGGTGGACAAAATATTAACTTCCCTCCCCACAATTACCCAAGAATAGGTTCTGCATCCTCACTGGGAACATAAACACGCTAAAATTAAGTGCAGTAACCAGGCCCCTGAGAGAAAGGAGGATTTAGACAGCCTCTGAATAGTTTTGTGCTGGGATGGGCAGAGGCCGTGGATAATGAAATAAACACCAATTCCAATAGGACCGGCAGGCATTCCGGGTGAGCCTGCCCTGCCTCAGAGAACAAAGATGACTAACAGCTTCCTAAAATATTAAAGGAACTTTCCATGAAGGCTGTTACATTAACCTACAATTTTATTCCCCAGACACATTTTCCTAAAAGGCGGGGAGTAGGTACAAAGTTTTGCAAAGCGTGATCCTGGCTTTGCAGAGAGACGAAGAGAGGCTTCCCCATCCCTCCATCTTTGCAAGACGGAATGTGGAAGAAGCATGTCCAATCCTGCAGCCCCTCCTTCCCCTGCAGCTTCTCCCTCTAGTGAGGCTCTCCATAACTTGAAGCCAGGGTCCCCTCCACAATCCTTTTCTCTGAATGACAGCATGAGGGCAGAACACGGAGGTGTCAGAGAGCTGACTGGGTGCCCTATCCTTGCCCCACCCTACACCCTGCTGTCTCTCAAAGGGGATTGCACCAGAGATCTCAAACTGTGGTTGCACTGGGTCTCCCTCAGGCAAGCATGTCCATCGGAGGCTGTGGGCCACTCGACTGTGACACTCCTAGTTCCTCATTTCCCCCCACTGTGCCTAGAAAACAAGGCCTCCAGTTTTCAATGTATAAAATTTTGTCTTTAAAAATGGTGGACTTTTGTATATATATTTTATTTCATCTAAATAAAAAATGAAAAAAAAAAAAAGCTGGTGACAAAATCCTGAGACAATGTCCCCTGCAGGGGGCACCTGCTGTGTGCCAGGCACTGTTTTATAAGGGATGACACAGGACTCATCTCATCCCTTATAGAACTTGTATCGCAGCCAGGGAGACAGACCGTACTCAACAGCCTGAGAGACCTGAGTGCATCCTACAGTGTGTGGAGTGCTGATGAGTGCTGTGGGGTGAAGAGAGAGGGGTGCGAGGTCCGGGAGGAGACAGGACCTCGGAGTTCTCCTGTGAGTCAGAACAGACCAGGGCCGGGCAGAGGTGCAGTGGTAACAACCGGATCCACACAGGGAAGGTCCTGGGTTCGCTTAGCATCCCAGGACCTCCCTGCACATGCCGCCGTGTGTGAGCATAATCCAGGTGGCTGAGACTGGCATTGGGCCACGGCATGAAGACTGTCAAACGTGCTTCTCTCTCTGTCTCTCTTTCTGTTCTTTCTCTCTCTCTCGTGGGACAAATAAATACGCTTTTTGAGAAGAGTAATGTTAGAACAGAATATACACCACAGTTGCGGCCTAGACTAGAGCCTCGAATAGGGCCTAGAATATGGCCTACAATATAGCAGTCGTGGCCTAGACTAGGGCCTGGCAAACAGAGGGAGGTGCCTGGTAAAGTCAATTCCCTTCTACTGTTTCTGGGCCTAAAAACGCTCATTACTGAGAGTGTGGCCCTCAGCACTCACGCACAAGCAAGCAAATGACAGCTAAAGACTGAACAGAAGTGAATGGTAGGAAATTGTCACCAGAGCCAGGATCTAATCTGTAGCTGGACTGGACGGGACAGTATTTACCAAACTAAAGGCTATATTTCATGATTATAATTTTCTTTCTTTTTTTTTTTTTTTTGAGAGGATTTTGCTATAGGGTGCGTGCACTCATGGGAAAGACGAGAGAGACAGAGAGACAGAAAGCGAGAAATCACCCCTCAAGGGGGAATGACCACGCCGCAATCCCTTCTCCTCCATTCTCTTCTATCTTGAGCACACACGCACATGCACCCGACGTGGGTTTAAGCCACGAGGTCTGGGACTTGAACCACAGTCGGCTACATGGGAGTCCAGCAACATTGCCATTACACCAACTGCTGGTCCTGAAAATTTTCATTATATTTAAATGAAAGCAGGTCTCCAGCACCAGGAGGATGTTCAAGACTAGATAAGTCGCATATGCCTGTGAATTCAAGAGAACACGGATGGAAGTGAGCCCAAGAGCCCCTTTAAAGGTGTATCTAGGTGGGGCGACCTGGGCATGTACATATGAGAAAACTCATGGAGTTACAGCTTAAAATCTGCATACTTGTGGTGTATGCAAATTATATCTCAGTAAAAAGAAAGACGGGGTGACCATTGGCCTCCGACTTAGATGCTCCAGGCTGGCAGTGTGGGATCACTCCGGCACTGAGCGAGCGGCACCGAGCCTGGCACAGGCAGGACAGTTCTCAGGACGGTGTGCAGGCCTGGTTCAGGGGAATCTGCACAGAGGTGACTACATCATGCAGAAGTCCTGGATAGGCAGGAGATGGGTGTGGGCCAGCCTGTGACCACACTGTCTTTACCACCATTCCTGCCCCTCCTGGAAAGCCCTGGGCTGGGAGGGATACGAAATATCTCTACAGGAAATAACCAGAAAGCAAGGCCTCCAGGTCTTGGGGACAAAGCCCTTATCTCTGATGTGGATGGCATGTCTTCCCTGCTTCCTGGCAACCAGAGCAGGCAGCAGCTGGGTACTTCGGGTTCTGGAATGGTCTCGGGGTAGCTGGGCTGTGGCTGTTTGCTCCCATGAAGACAACTGGCTGAACAGGCCTGGTGCCACCTGTCTTCTCTGTCTCTCCCTGTCTCTCTCTACCTCTCTGAGTATGAGTCTCTGTGATTCTTTCTGCCGTATGAGACACACCCACAATCGCACACATTCCTTTTTTTTTTTTTTGGAGAGATTTTCACTGTAGGGCGCTTCCGCTCACCAGACAGACAGAGAGAGACATAGAGACAGAAAGCAAGAAATCACTCCTCAGAGGGGATGGTCACGCTGCAATCCCTTCTCCTCCATTCTCCTCTCGGGATCTTGGGCACGCACGCACACGCGCCTGGCGTGAGTTTTAAGCCACTGGGTCCGGGACACGAACCGTGGCCGACTACGTGGGAGTCCAGCGACATAGCCATTACGCTAACTGCTGGTTCCCAATCGCACACATTCTTTACCACCTGAGGACATGCTGACCCGAGGAGCTGCCCTTTCCTATGTGCGTGCCATGAACCACATTCCACCTTGAGCCCTCAGAAAGAGTAGTTACTGGTTGTTGCAGAAAAGCATGACTCTGGCCAGCAGATGGCATGGTGTTTAAGGCTCTTTCTGGATTCCGCATAGGTGACTCCATGGTTCGAGTCCCAGACCCTGTGGCTTGAAAATCATGTTGGGTGCATATGTGTGTGTGCCCAAAATCCCAAGAGAAGAATAGAGAAGAAAGGATTGTGGTGTGACCACCCCATCTAGGGGTGGTGTCTCACTTTCCTTTTCCCTCTCTCTCTGTCTCTCTCTGGCAAGCGCATGTATCTTATGGGGAAAATCTTTAAAAGAATAAAGAAAAGCATGTATCTGAGAAGGTAGTCTTTCCCCTGGGCTGAGGCTGGGGTCTCAGGGCCTGGATGACACCAGCACATGAGGTGGTGTCCTCGCTCTGCGGCACTCACTGGGCTACTTCATATTCTCCGCAGGAGGCCGTGTCACACTGCCCGGAAGAAGGCCAGCTGGCCCGAATCCAGAATGTTATCCAGGAGCTGCCGCCATCCCACTATAGGTGAGTCGGGAAAGCACTGCGCCGCCTCCAGGTGGCGTGCTGCTCTCCCTGGGTAGGCTGGCGCCACTGGAGGGAGCGAGTGCACTGGACGGTGGCTTTCCTGGAGCATTTTGAGGTTGGCGAATGGGTCACTGTTATCAAAAGGGACTGGCAAATGACCAGGGACATTGGCAGCAAGGTCAGCCATTCTGTAAGGCACTTGTAGAGCACTCCTCAGAGTCCCTCAGGAAGTCATTCCCATCACACAAGCCAGCCACTGGGTGACATCCTTGCTTCTCGCCCAGATTTGTAGCATGACCGAGTCTGTAGAAACCAAGATTGCTTTTCAGCAGGGGCTGACTATAGCTCTGGAGAGCTGGGCTGCCTGGTCTGTCTCCTTGCTCATAAGTACCACCCCCAACATCATCCCACCCTTGCATGTCACTCTCACAGGCTAGTCCTTGCTGTCACCCCCATTCCCAGTGTTCGCTACGCCTGCCCGCCTTCCACAAGGGAGCAGACCGGATGTGGTATAGAAAGCACTTCCTAGCAATAGTAAGTGGCACTCAGCACGAGTGCACTTGCCACCAAATACCACGTTACCTGGAGCTGGAAGATTTTTTAAAGCTACAGGAGATACTATTGTATTTCAAGACCGCATGGAGGTGACTCTGCCCTGGGCGAGGGAGAACCAGTGGCTACTAAGCACTCTCAGACCCTTGGGTGCTGGGATTCCTGTGTCTGTCTCTGGCTGGCGCTCCCAGGGCCTTAGCTGACTCTGCCAAGACTGACCCCTTCCCCAGGGTCGAGAACATTGCTCCCATCTATTGCAATCTCTTCCTAATATTCCTTTGAAGTTCATTAGCTAAGAATATTTAATCCCTTAAACCTAAACTCGGAAATCACCTCCAGATGTCAGGTTCCACACGGGCACTGAAGTATCTTACTTTGTCCAAAAAATGGACCATTACAGGACTCTCTGGCAAGCGCATGTATCTTATGGGGAAAATCTTTAAAAGAATAAAGAAAAGCATGTATCTGAGAAGGTAGTCTTTCCCCTGGGCTGAGGCTGGGGTCTCAGGGCCTGGATGACACCAGCACATGAGGTGGTGTCCTCGCTCTGCGGCACTCACTGGGCTACTTCATATTCTCCGCAGGAGGCCGTGTCACACTGCCCGGAAGAAGGCCAGCTGGCCCGAATCCAGAATGTTATCCAGGAGCTGCCGCCATCCCACTATAGGTGAGTCGGGAAAGCACTGCGCCGCCTCCAGGTGGCGTGCTGCTCTCCCTGGGTAGGCTGGCGCCACTGGAGGGAGCGAGTGCACTGGACGGTGGCTTTCCTGGAGCATTTTGAGGTTGGCGAATGGGTCACTGTTATCAAAAGGGACTGGCAAATGACCAGGGACATTGGCAGCAAGGTCAGCCATTCTGTAAGGCACTTGTAGAGCACTCCTCAGAGTCCCTCAGGAAGTCATTCCCATCACACAAGCCAGCCACTGGGTGACATCCTTGCTTCTCGCCCAGATTTGTAGCATGACCGAGTCTGTAGAAACCAAGATTGCTTTTCAGCAGGGGCTGACTATAGCTCTGGAGAGCTGGGCTGCCTGGTCTGTCTCCTTGCTCATAAGTACCACCCCCAACATCATCCCACCCTTGCATGTCACTCTCACAGGCTAGTCCTTGCTGTCACCCCCATTCCCAGTGTTCGCTACGCCTGCCCGCCTTCCACAAGGGAGCAGACCGGATGTGGTATAGAAAGCACTTCCTAGCAATAGTAAGTGGCACTCAGCACGAGTGCACTTGCCACCAAATACCACGTTACCTGGAGCTGGAAGATTTTTTAAAGCTACAGGAGATACTATTGTATTTCAAGACCGCATGGAGGTGACTCTGCCCTGGGCGAGGGAGAACCAGTGGCTACTAAGCACTCTCAGACCCTTGGGTGCTGGGATTCCTGTGTCTGTCTCTGGCTGGCGCTCCCAGGGCCTTAGCTGACTCTGCCAAGACTGACCCCTTCCCCAGGGTCGAGAACATTGCTCCCATCTATTGCAATCTCTTCCTAATATTCCTTTGAAGTTCATTAGCTAAGAATATTTAATCCCTTAAACCTAAACTCGGAAATCACCTCCAGATGTCAGGTTCCACACGGGCACTGAAGTATCTTACTTTGTCCAAAAAATGGACCATTACAGGACCTTGGAATACCTGATTCGTCATCTGGCCCACATCGCCTCCTTCAGCAGCAAGACCAACATGCACGCCAGGAACCTGGCCCTGGTATGGGCTCCAAACCTCCTCAGGTAACCATCACGCCCTCCCCTCCTCACCGTCCCAGTGGGGTCAGAGAGCGCACCAATCAGAGTGGAGACTGGGTCCTTCTAAGTTGGAATCCCTTTAAGACAAACACAAATCTATAGCTAAGTGGTCATTTGTAGCATGATAAATGAAATGCGATTTTAGTAGCCTGAGATCTTTCTTTGCTAACGTAAAAATTCTGGGTTCCAAAGACACTTTCGGCTATAATGCTGATGTGGCTCAAGTCACCTGTATGCTATAGTTTCTTGAAAAGGCCTGTCTTGTCTTTGGGGCTCATTCACTTTCCTGGCTTTGGTGGAGTCACAGCTGGCTCTAACTGAGATCAGCTTCCTATGCCTTCCTAAGTGGTTCCCTGCCCCACAGGACAGTTAGTGAGAGTGGGAGGGATCTTATAAAGAAAAAAAGAGCACCTCCTGGATATTTACATGTTCTACTAGTTTCCGTGAGTTCAGTCTTGCCACATGTAATTCCTGGTAACTGTTTTAAATGTGTGTTGTGTTTCACAGCCTTTGAAGAGCCTTTTTAATTGGTCTTTGATAGTTATCATAGTCTTGGGGCCGGCAGGTGGTATGGTGGATAAGGGCGCTGGATTCCCAAAGGGTCGACCATGGTTCAAGTCCCGGACCTAGTGGCTTGCTTTCTCGCTTTCCCTTT
Source organism: Tupaia belangeri chinensis (assembly GCF_000334495.1). Lineage (NCBI taxonomy): Eukaryota > Metazoa > Chordata > Mammalia > Scandentia > Tupaiidae > Tupaia > Tupaia belangeri. The sequence continues at coordinate 1,180,963 of NW_006204769.1, forward strand.
CTTTCTCTCTCTCTGGTTAAATAAAAAAATAACAATAACAAATGGAATTAAATAAATAAATAATTATTTTTTAAAAATAGTCATCATAGTCTATAACCCACAGAAATGTTGGGGATGGGGCTGTACAGAAGGCCCGTGGCCTCCTTGCTGCTCCAGGTTGCAAGGCAGACTCTTCCACTGAATGCTTCTTCTCCGGTTTAGGTCTAAAGAAATCGAAGCCACCGGTTGCAATGGAGATGCAGCCTTCCTTGCTGTCCGGGTCCAGCAGGTGGTGATTGAGTTCATACTGAATCATGTGGATCAGATCTTTAACAACAGTGCACCTGGATCCCTGGAGAACGATGGTAAGGACCCCTCCTCACGCACTCTCCACTAGCCTAACCTTTCTTGCTCTAGTTATGGGGCCCAAGAATAAGTGAGGTGGGCTTGGGTCTAGTTCTGCCTGTTGATGGTGTGTGTGTGTTGACCACTCATGGTGTAGCAGTGTCTGGGGGTCATGCATGTATACATCTGTATGTGAGCAGCAAAGGTTGTATGTTTGCATGTGGCGTTAGCATGTTGCTGATCAGTTGTTGTCATGACACATCCCGTGACTCTAGTGTGGTGGAATAGAACCAGAGTATGTTCTACTCGTTTCCGTGAGTTCTTGAATTCTTGGAGTTATTATCTAATGGCAATGGCAGCACTCTTCTCTTTAACTATTAGATTTCATATCTATGGGGCCCAGCAGTTGTCGTAATGGCTATGTGTCTGGACTTCCATGTAGTCGAACACCGTTGGAGTCCCAGACCCAGTGGCTTAAACTCACACCAGGCGTGTGCATGTATGCCTAAGATCTGAGAGGAGAATGGAGAAGAGAGCATGGCCATCCCCCCACCCCTGGGGTGATTTCTAGCTTTCTGTCTCTCCATGTCTCTCTGTCTTTCTGGCGAGTGCACACACCCTATAGCAAAAACCTCTCCAAAAACAAACAAACAAAAAGATTTTATATCTATGTTAACTGTAAACATCCTTATGCCTTCATCTTGAAGCCTTAAGTGAACGTGTTGCTACTCCTCACATGCATGTTCAGAATAGGTTCAAACGCTTCCTTTGTTCCGTCCTGCTGCAGCAGTAGTCATACAAAAATGAGTCTCTTTGTGGGGGTCTTCCATAATGATATAATGAACCCTAGGAGTAAATTGCATTAAGCTACTTGAACTCCTGTGAGCCTAATTTTTAAAAACGAGAAATTTAGCTGCTAAAGAAGCCAGGGCAGGGAGCAGCAGTTGGCTTAATGGCTATGTTGCTGGACTCCCATGTAGTCAACCACGGTTCAAGTCCCAGACCCAGTGGCTTAAACTCATTCCAGGCACGTGTGCGTGTGTGTGCCCAAGATCCCAAGAGGAGAATGGAGGAGAAAGGATTGCACTGTGACCATCCTCCCTGGGGTGTGATTTCTCGCTTTCTGTCTCTCTGTCTCTCTCTGTCTTTCTGGTGAGCTCACGCACCCTATAGCAAAAAAAAATCTCCAAAAAAAGAAGCCAGGGCACAACTATAGTGGCACAGCAGTAATGCCGTGCTCTGCAGTGCTGGAAGCCATGTGGAAGACTGGGGCTCAGTTCCTGGGTAACTGGTATACACAGGCACACACCTGCTTATGATCCTAGCTGGCTAGGAAGGCTGGAGGAGGGATCGCAGCCTGAAACCTTTTGAAGGTTCTTGTCTTTTTCTGTCTCTCTCTTATGAAAGAAAAAAATAAACTTATAAAAGAATCCTGGTAATAACCATTTGGGTTTGAAAGCAGTTTTCCAACATTAGCATACATTATAGTCACCTGATGGTCTTGTTAAAACACATATTACCAGGGAACCAGCAGTTAGTGTAATGGCTATGTCGCTGGACTCCCACGTAGTCGACCGCGGTTCGCGTCCCGGACCTGGTGGCCTAAAACTCACGCCAGGCGCGTGTGGGTGGGTACGTGCCCAAGATCCCGAGAGGAGAATGGAGGAGAAGGGATTGCGGCATGACCATCCCCTCTGGGGGGTGATTTCTTGCTTTCTGTCTCTATGTCTCTCTCTGTCTGTCTGGCGAGCGCATGCGCCCTATAGCAAAAACCTCTGCCCATGCGCCCTATAGCAAAAACCTCTCAAAAAAAAAAAAAAAACACTTATTACCAGACCTCATCCCTAGAGTTTCTGATTCAATATCTGCAGGCAGTTGATAATTTGCATTTCTGACACGTTTCCAGATGATGCCGATGCTGCTAGTCGAGGTGCATACTTGGAGAGCCTGTGGTGTATAAGAACCTTATCTGTAAAATATCCGTTAGCTGATCAAAGCACTTTTTTCCAGGTCAGCTAATATATTTAGAAAAACCAATATAATCATTAGAACAATTCATTGCAATTAACATCACAGTTTCAATTCCTGCTATAATTGTTCCCAATCCTACCTACTCTGTACTCTGTATGGTTTACGATCTTTCTTTTCTTTCGTTTTTTAAATGGTGAAGAGCACATGCATTCACTGGAGAGAGACAGAGAGAGATAGAGAGAGAGAGAAAGCACCCTGCAATGGTGCGTGGTCATGCTATAATCCTATCTCCTTTATGTCCCCATCCTGTCAGGACTTAAGGCATGCAAACATATGTACTCAATATACTTTTCAAGCCATCAGGTTGAGATCTTAGGATCTCAAACTGTAGTTGGCCATGTGGGATCAGGCTCCCTGAACCCCTAGGCGACTGGGGGCTGGCCCTGTGACTTTTCTTCCTTTGTTTAAAAGGATTATTTAATTTTATTATTTTTATTAATTGGATGAGAGAGAGAGCCACCAGGTCTGGGACTTGAACATGGTTGGCCATGTGGGAGTCAAACACCTTAACCACTATGCCACCTGCCAACTCTTTGACCTTTCTTTTTTGTTTGTTTGTTTCATTTTTATTTATTTACATTTAATCACATGTCTTTACAGTGTAGAGTATGTCTTTTTCTAGCACAAAAAGCCATGCATGTTAGTCAAGACAAAGATATTACTATATACATTATCATCAGCAAAGAGATTCTCATTTTTGTCAACTAAGCATACTTTTACTTGTTTTTTTCTTTCCCTTTCCCCTCCCTCTCTTCCATATTATTTTTTTCACATTTTATTAATTCACAAAAGATCTTAAACTAAAAATATGGACAAAGCTAAAATCTAGTGATAAGTGCACTGTCATTTTCTTCTGAAACATTTTTCTCTCTCTCATTCCCCCTTTTACTAAAGAGAGGTATAAATTAACTTATTTGCAAAAAAATTTAGGTTAATCTCAATTTGGTCTGTTATTTGTACAAAGCCCCATAAGAATTCACTTTCTGAAGCAAGGCAACACACACTATTGTATTACTGAATTTATGCAAGTAACCCTTCTGCCACAAAATAAGAATGCTCACAAATATTTTCCAATTGCAAAGGGGTCAGGAAGGGAGAAAAGTTTATGTTTCAATTTAAAAACGTTTTTTTGCTGAACCTATTAGCCACTAAAATCTAAATGACAAAGCATAGAAGAAAATCAGTAATGTGTTAGACAAAAGTCACAGAATTCTATTTCACCAGTTCAGTCTCATGTAATCTCTCTTCGTTGAATTTGCAATGTTACTGTGGCTAATCTTTCTGTTAAAATCCTGGAAGTTAACATTATTACTGATATTTCTGAACTTGTCCCTACCATTACGTTGGCCTTTATCTTGGTCATTTTTCATTTTGTTATTTCTGTCTGTCTGTCTTTAGTTTTCCTGGTATAGCACTCCCTTCAGAATTTCTTGAAGAGCTGGTCTGGTGTTGGTAAATTCTTTCAGGTTTTGTTTATCTGAGAATGTTTTGGGCTTTTCTTCCCATGTGAAGGATAACCTTGTTGGCTATAGTATTCTTGATTGAAGTTGTTTTTCACTGAACACTTTGAATATATTTTCCCATTCTTTCCTTTCTTGCATTGTTTCTGATGAGAGGTCCGATTTTAGCCTGACGGGATATCCTTTGAAAGTAACTTGACGTTTCTCTCTTGCCAATTTTAGTATCGTGTCTGTCTGTGTTTTTGGCCAATCTGGCTATGATGTGCCTTGGAGAAGATCTTCTTGGGTTCAATCTATGGAGGGGACCTTCATATTTCTTGGGTCTGGATCTTTGAATGCCTCTCTAGGTTTGGAAAGTCTTCTTCCAGGATTTCATGGAATAGATTATCAATGCCCTGATGAGTTTCTTCACCTTCTGGGATACTGATTATCTGGATGTTTGGGCATCTAATGGTATCTAGTATTATTCATATATTATTCTCAATTTTTTTAGAGAGGTTTTTGTTATAGGGCATGTGTGCTTGCCGGAAAGACAGAGAGATGGAAAGCGAGAAATCACCTGCCAGGGGGGATGGCCACGCTGCAATCCCTTCTTCTCCACTCTCCTCTTGGGATTTTGGGCATGCACACATGCACCTGGCGTGACTTAAGCCACTGGGTCCAGGACTCAAATAGCAGTCGGCTACGTGGAAGTCCAGTGATGTAACCATTACACCATCTGCTGGTCCCTATTATTCTCATTTTGGGGGGTTATTTTCTCAGTCCTTTTGGTGAATTTTTCTAGGTCAGAGGTTCTGTCTTCTACATCAGAGATTCGATCTTCTGCGTGATCTAATCTGCTTTTAATACTTTCAGGGGAGGTTTTGATTTCCTGCATTACAGCCTTCATCTGCCTTCATCTCTAACAGTTTCATTTGATTCTTTTTTATGGTGTATATTTCCTCTTTCCCATACTGCAAGAATTTTCTCACCTCCTGGAACTCATTGTTTCTATTTTCCTGCATCTTCTGAAGTTCATTGTCTCTCTTCTCTTGCATCTCTGTTAGCTTTGTCACTATGAATATTCTAAATTCTTTATCTGACATTTCCATGAGTTCCATTGTACTGTCTGTGGATAATGAGGGACTATTCTTTCCCCTTGGGGAAGAGATATTTTCTTGCTTTCTTCGTCATTTGACAGATTATATGTTACTTCCTATTTCTTGGAGTTAATTCTGAGTGTTAAAGGCTTTTGGGAGGAGATGACCTACAATATCCCTGCAGTTCTGTTTCCCGGATCCTCACCAAGCAACCTGCACTTTTGTTGATGGAACTGGATATTACAAAGGCCTCACAGTTTCTAGGGAATAGGTGTACCTAGGCCGAGCTGTACGATTCAACTAAGAATTCAAAGTTGTGTGGGAGGAGATGAGTCATGCTCACTGCAGCTCTGTATTTCTCCCTGCTGCTTGCTTTGTAGTCTCTCTTCTCTGATTTTTAGTCATTTGGTAGTACATGCATGTTTGACTAATTTCTTGGAGGTTTCTGCTACCATAAGCTTGTATGCTTCACTTAACTGTGAGGTGCTTCTGTGCCTATTCCTCCTCCACTACTGTGCTTTGAAATGCGGTATCCACAGAAAGAGATTTGAATTCAGATTTATGATGAGTTTCTCCCTTTCTGTAGCAGTTCAGTGGGGGCTGAGGTTTTCTATAACACTAAAAGTATTCAGATGTTTGGCCACTGTGCACCTAGACTGGTATAGACACTCAGCATGTGAAAGTTAAAGAGCAAGATGAAAAAGTCAGGTAAAAGAAAATGGAAAAAGGGGGGGGGGCAAAACAAAACAATAAAAAGGGAAAAAAAATTTAAGGCAGAATAAAAGCACCACATGAAAGGGGCAAGCCTGGGCCCATGTCAGATGCACATGGAGTCTGAAATTACCTAGAGAAGGGAGAAGTTAGAGACAAGAGACAGTACTTACAGATTTTTAAAAAACATATATGTGTGTGTGTGTGTGTGTGTGTATTGTGTATTTATGTTGAGAAAAAGGGAGAGAGACAGAGACAGAAACCCCCCCTTTCGCTTTACTAGGTGTTGACCCAGAAGGGAAAGTTTGGGGCAGAGACTTTCTGATTAAAGGGAAATGGCTGGGCCCACCTCAGATGCACATGGATTCTCGTTTTGCTAAGTGTTGGACTGGAAGGAGAGCCCAACCCTTTGACCTTGCTTTAAAAAAAAAAAAAATTGGGATAAAATTTATGTAGCATAAATGTTTTCATTTTAATTGTTTAAAGTGTAAATTCAATAGTCTTTAGTGTATTCACAGAAATGTGCAACTATCACCATTATCTAATTCTAAGGGAATATTTTCCTCACTCCAAAAAGAAAGCCCACACTCACTACACAGGCACTCCGTATCTTCCCCTCCTCCCTGGGCGTTTGCATTCAGTAATCTACTTTCCTTCTCTATAGATTTGCCTGTTCTGGATATTTCATGTGAATGGAATCATGCAGTGTGTGGTCTTTTGTGACTGACTTCTTTATTTAGCATGTTTTCTAAGTTTATCTATGTTGTCATATTTATCAAGTAGTTCATTTATTTTTATGGCTGAATAATATTCTGTTATGTGGACATACAATATTTCATTCATTCCTTCACCAGTTGGCTAGCACTTGGAATTTTGAGAAAAAGGGAGAGAGACAGAGACAGAAACCCCCCCTTTCGCTTTACTAGGTGTTGACCCAGAAGGGAAAGTTTGGGGGAGAGACTTTCTGATTAAAGGGAAATGGCTGGGCCCACCTCAGATGCACATGGATTCTCGTTTTGCTAAGTGTTGGACTGGAAGGAGAGGCCAACCCTTTGACCCTTGCTTTAAAAAAAAAAAAAATTGGGATAAAATTTATGTAGCATAAATGTTTTCATTTTAATTGTTTAAAGTGTAAATTCAATAGTCTTTAGTGTATTCACAGAAATGTGCAACTATCACCATTATCTAATTCTAAGGGAATATTTTCCTCACTCCAAAAAGAAAGCCCACACTCACTACACAGGCACTCCGTATCTTCCCCTCCTCCCTGGGCGTTTGCATTCAGTAATCTACTTTCCTTCTCTATAGATTTGCCTGTTCTGGATATTTCATGTGAATGGAATCATGCAGTGTGTGGTCTTTTGTGACTGACTTCTTTATTTAGCATGTTTTCTAAGTTTATCTATGTTGTCATATTTATCAAGTAGTTCATTTATTTTTATGGCTGAATAATATTCTGTTATATGGACATACCATATTTCATTCATTCCTTCACCAGTTGGCTAGCACTTGGGTTGTTTCTACCTTTTGGTTATTCTGTATCATGCTGCTGTGAGCATTCATGTACAAGTTTTTGTGTGAACATATGTTTTTAATTCTCCTGAGTATATATCTAAGAATGGCTAACTTTTTTTTTCAACTAATTGCATTTTTTTGGCGGGTGGGGGAGAGGTTTTTCTATAGGGGACATGCGCTCCCCAGAAAGACAGAGAGACAAAAAGCGAGAAATCACCCCCCAGTGGGGACGGCCACACCACAATTTCTTCTCCTCCATTCTCTTCTTGGGATCTTGGGCATGTATGTACATGCATCCAATGTGAGTTTAAGCCACTGGGTCTGGAACTCTAACTACGGTCTACTACATGGGAGTCCAACAACATAGCCATTGCACCAACTGCTGGTCCCACTAATTGCATTTTAATATAATTTCCCATTATAGTTTTTCAATTGTAAGATATATAAAAGCTTTCCTGAAAATAAATGAGAAGTAATATGCATTCATTAATTCCATCACTCTTTTGGGTCAACCAGTCGTTTATTGGGGATATATTGTCAGGAACTGTGGTAGACACTGTACTATTACATGATCTCACAGAATTACCAAACCAATCAGTGTGTCATCAACCTTATTTTATACATGAGGAACCGGAGAACCAGAAAAGTTTAGTGACTGCCCAAAGCCACATAGATAGTATAACAACTGGGGGACAAAATGTTGAACCCAAATCTTTTAGTCCATGCTTTTTCCTTGAGACTAGTAGATAGCGTAATGGTTACATTGCTGGACTCCCATGTAGTCAAATACAGTTCGAGCCTCAGACCCAGTGGCTTAAACTCACACTGGACGTGTGTGCATGAGTGCCCAAAATCCTGAGAAGAGAATGGAGAAGGGATTGCAGCATGGCCATCCTCCCCGGGGGTGATTTCTTGCTTTCTGTCTTTCTGTCTCTGTCTGTTTCTCCAGTGAGCATATGTGTCCTATAGCGAAAATGTCTCTCAAAAAAAAGAAGAAGAAGAAGAAAGAGAGAAAGGAGAAAGAAAGAAAAACCCTGAGCAAATATTGAAAGTAAATTAAATGTAAATATTTTTAACTTCCTTTGGATTGAGTGGGAAAACTGGGTTAAAGTTGCTAACTATGGCCCGCCTGCTGTGGCATGAATGGCAGGGCGCCACTGTGCAGTATGCAGCCATGTGGGAAGGCCCCAGGCTTAGTCCTGGGTGGACCTGAACGTGCTCTGCACACCTGTGTGCACATCCATAGTACTGGCTGGCAGGAAGGCTCTGGAAAGGATTACAGCACCATAAGACCTGGCAGGGCTTTCTCTCTCTCTCTCTCAATATGTAAATGAAGTTTTTTTTTAAAAAAAATCAGAATCTCTACTGAAAGTTCCCAGGATCACAGGAGGTACTGAAGTGCAGTCCTGCTGAGTGACTGCCGTGGAAACACCCCATGTCACACACTGTTTCCGCTTTCTGTGAGGATAGTTCCGTGACTTGGAAGTCAGAGAGGGTCACACTCTGCAGAGAGAAGTAGTGCCACCCAGCTGCTCTCTGACAGTGAGGGGAGAGCTATACCAAACGTGAGTCTCCATCTCAGTTGGTCCACGTTACCCTTGAGTTTATCCACAGCTTCGAAGTCACAGAATACTGGCAAAGTCACCAAAAATGAAATAGAAGCAAATGTAAACTTCTTTTTTACTTAGTCAGCATTCCTCAACCTCAGCGCTACTGATATTTAGTGCTGGGTAATTCTGTGGGGTACTGCCTATACATTCTAGGGGCTTAGCCGCATACCTGGTCCTACCTACCAGATTTCACTCATGTTCCCACACCCATTTGTGACCATCAAAAATGTCTTCAGCCATTACCAAATGTCCAGGCCAAGGTGGGGTGGTATGTAGATTTCCTCAAGCTGAAAATCACTACCTTGGAAAGAAGAGAGAACCCCATACATTACTGATTGTCTTCACTTTCATTCCTGAAAACGTACTGCAGCGTAGGAAGGGAGATGACTGGGTAGAGAGTAAAGAGCCGCACATGTTCTAGGGAATAGGGTAGACTACGACATGTCTTTTTCCTTCAGGGATCTAAGCCTAGGTAGTTCAGGGGAATCTTAAATTGCCGTGAGGCATGTGTTCTCTAGCTGGGGGGACAAGGGGCACTCCCCTGCCTTGCTCTTGCTGAATTAGGCTGCATCAATATTTATTCCCCTCTGACCAAAGCATAAGGCAGTTTTCAGGAGTAAGAACCCACTGTTGAAGCCAGCAGGTGGCATAGTGGCTAAGGCTCTGGACTCCCAAATGGTTGACCGCGGTTTGAGACCTGACCTAGTGGCTTGAAACTGCATGTGTACCCAACATTCCGAGAGGAGAATGGAGGAGAAGGGATTGCAGTGTGGCCATCCCCCTCAGGGGTGATTTCTCACTTTCTCACTCTCTTTCTCTGTCTCTCTGGTGAGTGTACATGCCCTATAGCAAAAATCTCTATTTTTTTTTCTTTAAAGAACTCACTGTTGTTTCTCCAGCTTATAATAAATGTTCAGTAAGTGTTTGTGTGTGAATGAATGAGTGGTCCCTCTCTAAAAAGCTCACAAAGGGGCCAGCAGGTAGCATGGTGGGTGAGGCACTGGAATCCCACATAGCCAACCACAGTTTGAGTCCTAGACCTGGTGACTTGCTTTCTCACCTTCTCTATCTCTCTCTCTCTGGTGGGTACACATGCCCCTAGCAATTTTTTTTTAAATAATAAATAAATTTTTTTAATTCTTTTAAAAATTTTTAAAAAGGTCAGAAAGCTCAGTTATCTCTGAAGCCCATTTGTCTCTGGCTGGTCTGACCAGGAGAGTTGTCCATTTCTTTGTGCAGCCTCAGCTTCAGGGCAGCCATGCCCAAGAAAAGACAGGGCTGGTGCTCAGGCTCTGTCAAAAGATCGGGAAATGGGCCAGCAGGTGGCATGGAGGTTAAGCTGGATCCCACATGGCTGACTGTGAGGTTCGAGACTCAGACCTGGCAGCTTGAAAAAGCATACCAGGCGTGTGTGTGAGCATGCCAGAAATCCCGAGAGGAGAATAGAGAAGAGGGGATTACAGTGTAGCCATCTCGTGGGGGGGGAGGCAATGTCTCACTTTCCCTCTCTCTCTCTATCCTGTCTCTCTCTAGTGAGTGCACGCACCCTATAGCAAACGAAATAATAATAAAATAAAGAAAGATCAGGAACTGAGGGCTGGACATGGTGTACAGGCCTCTTCCCAGAGTGAGCACGTCTCCTTCCCTTCTAGAAAACCGGCCCATCATGAAGAGCCTGACCTTACCAGCTCTCTCCCTGCCCATGAAGTTGGTGAGTCTGGAGGAAGCCCAGGCCCGTAGCCTGGCTACTAACCATCCTGCCCGGAAAGAAAGGAGGGAGAATAGCCTGCCTGAGATTGTCCCTCCCATGGGCACTCTCTTCCATACTGTCCTTGAGTTGCCAGACAACAAGTAAGTGGCATTCACTTCAATTCTGGGAGGTGTGTGGGTGGAGAGGTATAGATGTCTAGGGTCCAGGGCATGATGGCTGTGTGGACTGGGGGAATGGCCAAGGTTGGGGTGTAAGGAAACACTCCAAAAATGAAGGAACTGTCTATACACTCTCTCACCAGCAGCTGATGCCTCCACTCACTGCCCCAAAGTTATCAAGTTCCCGTCCTCCCACCAGAAACCCCAAGCACCATGACGGAGGAGGGAGTTACAGGGGTCATGTCACAAGTGATTACTTCTGAGTTTAGGAAAAAAAAACAGGCTTGACATTTATACAAGGTAGTCGACTCAAAACAAAAACGTGGCTCCCTCTCCCCTTGCTCCTGACATTACAAAAGGCATAGCAATGAACCTTGAGGCGGAGTAATTGACAGAGGGGCCACTTTGAGCTGAGAGTTCTGGGGACTGCCTTGCCTCTCACACCTATAGAGCCCTCCCACCTCCTTCAAACAATCAAACACCATTTTCATTAATAGGCTCTTTTCTCCTCATTTCTCCTTCTTCCTCCACTGCCCCTCCGGTGTTCCCACCCCCCTCAGTCATCCTGCAGCCTGTGTAGGAGACAGTGGTTATGCAGGAGCTCTAACACCTGGACAGGCAGTGGGTGGGGGTACTAAAAGGCAATCTTTTCTTTGGATGGTGTCATCCTGCTGCTTGGTCAGTGAAAAGGGATTCAAGAAGGGCTGTTTCCCTTGGGGAGGAAGGAGAGGACATTATCACGCTGCACAATTATGGGAGGTGGCAGTCACACTGCTTGCTAGGAATGGCACCCCTGGAACTCACCTGGAGAGAAACGCCACTATTTCCTGCAGCATGTGATTTATGGCTCTTGAGATTGAGCCTAATGCTCCTCTCCCTAAATCCTTGGAGAACAAGACCCCACCAGGGGTCAGGAAGAAGAGTACCTTGGAAGGACCACCACACTAGGGTACACCATACCCAAAGTATGCCACCCTATAAAACACACCTCATAGGGAACAGGTGGCATGGTGGTTAAGGCACTGAATTCCCAAATGGCCAACTGTGGTTTGAGTCCCGGAACCAGTGAGTTGAAAATCACACTGAGCACATAAGTGTGCATGCCCAGAATCCCAAGAGAAGAATGGAGGAGAAGGGACTGTGGCATGACCATCCCCTCTCTCCCTCTGTGCCTCTCTAGTGAGTTTGTGCACCCTATGGCAAAACCGTGGGAAACCCCCCACCCAAGCCAAGTACTTGAAAAAAATCATGTGCTAAGTTCAAAAGAAACTACTGAGCTCTGAAGACCTCTCTTGGGCAGATTATGAGATCGGGTTGGGCTTGAGATCTGTGAGAAAAGACCTGCAGAGAAAAGGTCCTTTGTGGAACCCACAGGATGCAGGGTTTCATCCTGGAACTTTATGAAGTCTAATGACTGAGCCAAGTCACTGCAGGGCAGGCTCTGTGAGGACCCTTACTGGTGCCACGCTCAGCAGACCCAACCTACTGCCCTCCTTTTCCCCCTTCCACCAAGGAAGCCTGGTGTGAGGCAAAGCCAGAGACCCTGACCACCCTCCACGCTTCTCCGTAGTGGCCACTGACCGTTCCCAGCAGACTGCAGCTCCCCACAGCTGCACCAGACCAGAATCTTCCAGATCCACTTCGTTGCCCGTCTCTTTTCAGTTCGTAAAGATCTTTGCCAGCTCTCTTCTCATCTGCAGGTGTCCCCACAATGTGGCCACAGTCTAGGGAACTGAGCAGGACTGAGGTCTATGGTCTTTGATCCTATTTCTTAAAAATGGTATGTTTGAAAAAACCCATGCTTAACAGAATTTCTACCAAACTTCCAGAACTGTGTTGCTTCACCGAGGTCTCCCCCAACCCCTGCTTCTGTCTGCCCTCACCCCTGTCTTCAATAGTATGACTTTGCCTCTTGCCCTGGGGAATGTGATCTTTGCTATGACTTGTGAAAACCTGGCTTGGTCTTCTAGGGAATTCACAGACAGGCTGAAAGTCAATCTCATTTTGAATTTTAGAGGGGATTTCCTGAAACGTCAGAGCCATTCATAACTAAGTAATAGTTTGAATGTTCTTTCTCGATTTAAAAGTCCCCTTGAAATGGTACACTAGCAAACTAGCCCCTTATGGTTGGCTCTTTTAGGAGAAAGCTTTCCAGTAAATCAAAGAAGTGGAAATCAATATTTAACCTGGGACGTTCTGGATCAGACTCCAAGTCAAAGCTGAGTAGAAATGGGAGTGTGTTTGTGAGAGGACAGAGACTCTCAGGTAAGAGTCAATAGCACCTATGTTTGATGATACGTATTTTTTCCCTTGTTCTGCTTTTTTTTTTTTCTTTTAAGTTCATTTATTTCTTCCATGAGTGAAGAGAGAATGAGAGTGAGAAGAAGAGAGAGAGACAGCACCTACTGAAGGGTCTTTACAACATGATCCACTCCTAACTTCAGCCAGTCCTGCTTCATGGCCACAGGACTGCCCAACATACTCAGGGAGGTCTCCAGACTTGAACCAGGAACCTTCCCACATGGAATTTCCTTGCAGAGCATTGCATTTTATGCTGCATCACTGTCTGGTCCCTTTAACTCTGCTTCTTAAGTCTGGCTTGATCACATCAAACTCACTAGCCCTGAAAGAGAAACTTATTAATTAGCTAGAGACCTTTTTTGGGGAAAAATTTTTTTTTTTTTTTTACTTAGGAAAATATTGCAAAAATAGTACACAGAGGACCTGTATACCCTTCGTGCAGCTTCCCCTAATGCGAATACCTTACCTTACTATAATACAATTATTAAAGTGAAAAGCTATTATCAATATTACCCGTATTAACTGATTTATTCATTTTATTCAGTATTCAACCAATTGACCCACTAATGTCCTTTTTCTAGTCCAGGATCCAATCCAGGAACCCACTTAGGTTTCATTGTTACATCCCCTTCCTCAATCCCCTGTAGTCTAGACTAGTTAGTTCCTCAGTCTTTCTGACTTGGACACGTTAGAAGGGTACTGGTCCTTTATGTTGTAGGCTATACCTCAGTGTAGGTTTGACTGATGTCTTCTCAGAATTAGACTGAGGTCATGGGTGTTTGCAAGACTCCTTCAGAAGCAATATTGTGCCTATCTGTGTCATATCAGGAGGCAAATGCTGTCTATGTCTTACTGCATGTGAAGTTAACTTTGATCACTTGGTCGAAATGCTGCCTGTCATGTATTTTAGCGTCTGTCAATGGTTCAGTTCCACAACACTTATTACTATGGTGTTTCCTAAATGGTGATTTTTATTCTTTGGAATTGTACTCTAAGGAAGATCTGTATCTTCTCCCCCAGAATCATAATTATTATTATTTTTTTTTTACTCATTCATGATTTATTTTGTAGTTTTGCCATGGGGCACATGTGCTCACCAGAGAGAGAGAGAAAGAGAAAAAGAGAGAGATATAAAGAAAGTGATAAGTCACCCCCAAGGGGATGGCCATGCTACAATCCCCCTCCTACATTTTCCTCTCAGGATTCTCGGCACACGTGCAGAATGCACACACACCCAGTATTAATTTCTAGTCACAAAATCCAGGACTCTAACCATGCAATCAGTCATTTAGGCCATCCGCTTTAACTACCATGCCATGGGCTGGCCTCAGGATCATAATTTTTACTTTTTAAAGAATTATTTATTTATTTAACTTAATTTTATTTGTTATTATTATTTATTTTTAATTTTACCACAGAAAGACAGAGAAAGAGAGAAAGGGAAAGTGACAAAGCAAGCTGCCAGGTCCAGGACTCAAACTGCAGTTGGCCATGGGGGAGTCCAGCACCTTAATCACCACACCACCTGCCAACCCTAAAATCATAATTTTAAAATAGAGATGCTGTCCCATGAGACTTATTTCTTAATAGTGAATAAAGATTGATGTAAGAAGGAAATGATAGAACCACGATACAATGGGTAGTGTAACCAATCCAGGTAAATATTATGTCAGGAAAGGGAAAACAAAGATAAAAATATCTCACAATTATCTTTAGTGTTGTAGATTGAACGTATGATTAAAAATATTCAGGCTATAGGTTATGAAAACAAATTGTAAAAGATAAATATACAGATTCAATAAGCAAACCTTGACTGGATCTTGGTTCAAAAAAAAAGAGCTACAATGACATTTGGGGGGACAAATAAGAAACACATGGATGCAGATTGGATATTAGAAGCTACTAAGGAACATTAAGAAATTAAAGGGGCCGACAGGCCCTAGGTCATGTCCCAGAATCTCCCTGAGCACATTGGCATGTCCACAGGAAGAAAGAACATCATTTCTGGGAGCTGGCACCTAAGAGAAAGGACTCTCCCAGAAGTTCTCTTTCTCTCTTGTTTTTTAATTTAATTTAATTTAATTTTGGAGAGGTTTTTGCTATAGGGTGCATGCATTCACCAGAAAGACAGAGACAGAGAGACAGAAAGCGAGAAATCACCCCCCAGGGGGGATGGCCACACCACAATCCCGTCTTCTCCATTCTCCTCCCGGGATCTTGGGCATGCACACACATGTGCCCAGCATGAGTTCAAGCTACCAGGTCCAGGACTCAAATTTCAGTTGACTACATGGGAGTCCAGCAACATAGCCATTACGCTGGTCCCATCTCTCAGAAGTTCTTACCGAATTTCTCCCCTACAACCACCCAGAGCCTTCACTGAGTCATATGGATCAATCCTTGTAGCCAAGAGAGTGCCATGTGGCTTTGGCCTGGGTTCCTGAGCCCATCACTGGTCTGAGGTATGGGATTATAGTCAGATGCACCACAGAAGTATAAGAGCTCTGTGAGAAAGGCAAAAGGGAAATGGATTGTGAGATATTTAGTTATCTATAACATTCGTTGTAAGGAGAAATACATCTTTCTCAAAATGGAAAAAGAACCCAAGTGAAAAGGACACGTTGCCACAAGTATGGCAGAACAGAGAGAAGTCAGAAATTAGGAGGCTCAAAGAAGACTTTGAGCAGAGGACCTGACAAGAAACTCCTAACCTGTCATGAAAGACTTGCTTAAACATAGCAAAGAGAGAGTTTTAGTTATAGTATCAGTAGTAGAGGAAAGAAAGAGGTGCACTAACTAATAAAAAGCTTAAAAAAAAAAAAAGAACAAAACGAAAAAGCAAAAGCAAATACCTTACTTGCTTTGATCTTGACTCAGGAAGATTTCTACCCTCGTGTAGTTTTCAAAAGAAGTAAATCTGAGTGCCAGATCGAATGCGGTGACTGTGCTTCCGAAATGGCCTCACAGTGCTCACACCCACAGCTCTTTTGCCTGAGGAGGTCTGTGGTGAGACCTGGGTGTTAGTAAGTTTTTGAAAACTCTCCAGGTGATTCTGCTGTGCAGCTGAGTTGAAAGTCACTGACCTATGACCTTAGGAACAAATGAAACCGAGATGACCATACTGGCTGAACTTTGTACAGAGGTGGAGTGAAAGAACCAGCAGAGTCGATGTAAGCGGCTATCTGTAGCCTCGACTACTGCCTGAATGGCTGCTTTATACCAGACAGTATTGGTAAGAACCCTAGAAACTAAAGACCAGCAGCCTCTATGTTTATAAAGTGGCATCTGTAATGAAAGGTAGCCCACAGATCCCTGCAACATAAGCCTAGGCCCAACAGCCTGAAAAATACACCGGACATGTCTGCACGTGCACCCAAAATCCTGACAGGAGGGAGAAATGGAGAAGGGACTGTGGCATGACCAGGCCCCACTAGGGGGTGCTTTCTCCTGCTCCCTCTCTCCGTCACTCTCTGGTAAGTGCATGTGCTCTCTGACAATTGAAAATAAACTAAATTAAAAGGAAGAAAAAAAGACCAAAAAAGGAAAGTTAGACTGCTCATCTTAGGTCCCATGTCTAAAAGTGGCAGAGTTCAGAGTCAAACCTAGACCTTTCTGAATCCAAAGTCACCTTAAAATCCTGAGGTTCTTCCAAACTGCCCTTTTCCTCCTAGCAAGCTCGACCTACAAAGAACTACCTTCCAGCCAGTTCAGCTCCTGAAATGTGAACTGTGCCTGGAATATGTTTTTACTCATTTCAACTGCTTTCTTCCAAAATCTGCTGAAGTGGCCTGTGAAGATGCATAGAGCACACCCAGCACACAGTAGGCACTCCGAAAGGTTTGGTTACATCTGCTCCAGGACGGAGGTGGTGAGCGAGATCACTGGGGAGGTTACCAGTCTGCAGACTACTAGGAGCAGAACTGCACTTGGGACCAAGGTGACTCCACCTTGCTTGGCCCTCTCACAAGTGGGCCAGGTTCTTGGGAGCTGAAGGAGAGAACTGCAGGCCAGAATTCTGCTCTCTGGCCTGCCAAACGGGAGCCTGCAAATTCTACCCCATAAATTTATCCTTGAATGTTTTTTGTACAATAAAATTGGGCTTGGCACATCTCAGTTGACAGAATTGTAATTTACCTTTATCTGTAAAGATAGTCATGAAACTTTGACCTATAAATACCCTGGTTTTTTTACAAGGTAAGTGCCAATAAGAAAGTAAGAATGTCTACAGTGGTGGGGGGGGGCACGTTTTCTAAGGCGGGTAAATGATAAATACTTAAAAATCTTCCTAAAGAAATTTCTCTGACACACTGACAACCTGACCTGTGGTTTTGAGTGCTTTCTTTTAATATGCAGTCACCAGGGATATTTTTTCTTTTGTCTTTAGTGGAAAAGGCTACCATCCGACCAGCTAAAAGCATGGACTCACTGTGTTCGGTTCCTGTGGAAGGTGAGATTTCCCAGTTTCTGAGCTGGAGTTACCAGCAGGAGGCTGGAGTTCACACCAGACTTGCCTTCACAAGCCCTCATGCCTGCTCATCTGCTGTCACGATCTTGCAGCGACCCAGGCCCAGTCCCTCCCTGGCCATTGCCAAGCTCACAGGGTTCACATAGCACTTGCAGTACCCTCTGCTCCTGTACCACAGGGTTGGCCTTTCTCCAGCCTTCCTCTAGCCACAGCTGGAGGCCACAGCTACCTTTCATACACACCAGGCCCAGGTGATAATTTCGACACCTGAATACCAAGGCAGTGAGGCAGAACACCTTGGGTGGAGAGAGGACTGCACTGGTTCACATCTCATGTTTTATACCTGGATGTATGTGTGTCTAGAGTGTGGGCGTTTCCACAGGCATTAGCTTCTTAGTGCTTGTGAAATAGTGGCTTTGAGTTGGTAGGTCCATCCATTTGTTCAGTTGTTATTTATCAGTGAACATTGATTAAGGCCAGCCTTATAATCTAGGGGTTCAGGGAGCTATATCCCTCATGGCTGACAGTGGTTCGAATCCTGGTGCTGGCAACTTGAAAAACTTGCTGGCACGTGTACATGCATGCTCAAAATCCCAACAGGGTAGAGAAATGGGGGAGAAGGGATTGCCATGCGACCATTGCCAGGAGTAGGCGAAAGGGGGAGTTGCTTTGTCCCTTTCTACCCCTGTGTCTCCGTCTCTCTCTGAGCACAGGTACCCTCAGGCAATTAAAAACCAAACATTGCTTAGACACCAGTGATGCATCAGGCATGTACAAACTACAATAGCCTTTGTTACAGTCGATATGTGTAGATGACAGTTCTGTTTAGCGATCCTAGCGGTGGCCTTCTTTCTACCTGAAGTTTAAACCTGATACATCTGGCACAACATCAGTGGTCTTATCTGAGCCTCAGGCCAAAATTCTGTGCAGATAAGAAAATGCTCTCTCCCTTGCCAGCCAAACATTATGTACCTGTCTTTATTAAGATGGCTGTACTTTTATTAGAATGTTATTCCTGGGACCAGCAGATGGTGTAGTGGTTACATCACTGGACTCTCACATTGTTGACTATGGTTCGAGTCCCGGACCCGGCAGCTTGAAACTCACACTGGGCACATGTGTATGCATGCCAAAAATCCTGAGAGGAGAATGGAGGAGAAAGGAATGCAGCATGGCCATCACCCGAGGGGGATGGTTTCTTGCTTTCTGTCTCTCTGGCTAGTGCACATGCCTTACAGCAAAAATCTCTCAAAAAAAATGTTATTCCTTTCCAATATCCTGCTGGCATGTGCCTGTCCTAACTGGAGGGCTGCACAGTAGTGCACCTGCCCAGGTAGCTGACCGTGTGCATGTTCTGTTTCGCCAGGAAAAGACACCAAAGGAAATTTCAATAGAACAGTTACCACCGGTGGATTTTTCATTCCGGCAACAAAAATGCACTCAACCAGCACTGGCAGCTCCTGTGACCTCACCAAGCAGGAGGGTGAATGGGGCCAGGAGGTGATGCCTACAGGGGCCGAGGGAGGCTTTGATGTAAGTAGTGACAGAAGCCACCTCCAGGGAGCTCAGGCCCGGCCCCTGCCCGAGCAGCTGAAGGTGTTTCGGCCCATCGAAGATCCTGAGAGTGAGCAGACAGCCCCCAAAATGCTGGGTATGTTCTACACCTCCAATGACAGCCCCAGCAAATCTGTCTTCACCAGCAGCCTGTTCCAGATGGAGCCCTCCCCCCGACACCAGCGCAAGGCGCTGAACATCTCCGAGCCCTTTGCCGTATCCGTGCCGCTCCGCGTGTCAGCTGTCATCAGCACCAACAGCACTCCCTGCAGAACACCTCCAAAGGAGCTGCAGTCTCTCTCCAGCCTGGAAGAGTTTTCTTTCCAGGGATCAGACAGGGGAGGTTGGGCAGAAGAGGAGAAGCCACAGGGAGCTGAGACATCTATAGGTAAAATAGGGGAGAGCAGGTCTCTTTTCATTGCAACCGACAAATAACTAGACTTGAACTTGCTGAAGAAGGATTTGCAAGGCAGTGTAATGAAGTGGTTAACATCGTGGGCTCTGGAGCCAGATTGCCTGAGTACAAATCCAGCTCCACCATGTCATTGCATGATCTTCAGCAAGTTAATGCAATCATTCTGTGTCTTAGTTTTTTAATAAATTAAAATAGGAAGAATGATGTTAATAAAGATGTACCTTCAGGCCAGCAGGCGGCATGGAGGCTAAGGGAACTAGATCCCACATAGCTGACTGCATAGCTTGAGTACTGGAGCCAGCAGCTTGCAAAACACACTGGGAACATGCCATGCATGCCCCAAATCCCAAGAGGAGAAAGGAGGAGAAGAGATTGCTGTGTGGGCTGGGGGTGAGGTTGCTTTCTCACTTTCCTTCTCTCTCTCTTTCTCTCTCTCTCTCTGGCAAGCACATGTGCTCTAGAGCAAACTTTAAAAAGGAAAAAGTACCTTCTTCATAACTTTTTGTGAATATTAGTTAAGCCATGTAGAGCTCTCAGAACAGTGTCTAATACACAGCACGTACTCAATTAGCGATGACTTTTATTTGCTTCCATAGTGAGAAGGAAGGAAGAAAATCTCATAAAATGGAATGCAGAGCTGTGGGGCTGGAATTGGGGATTTAAGTCTTCCAGACTCATTCTTTCTCCATCTCCCCATCTTCACATCTACTTCATACCTGCAGAGAATACAGTTAGCAGCCCTAACAATGTGAAAGAGCGTCTTCCTCCTAGTTTCCATATATCAAATACAGGGAGGTTTCCAATTGGACCTGCTTGGGTTGCTGCCCAACCTTGGGCCAATCACTGTTAGGCTAATAGGGTTCCAGGATTGGCCAGACCCAGTCTCTGGGCAGAGTCTGGAATAAGGAGGGGTTTGATCAGCGGCCAAACATGAGCCACGTAAAATGGAAATAGGGAGAACCCTAAAGGAAGGATAGCCAGCAGTCCAACCAACAAATGCTCACTATTTTAATTAATATTAGCTTTCCTCCAACACATAGTATGTCATCAGGCACTGTCCTAGGTGTTCTACATGTATTATCTCATTTCTCTTCACAATCCCATGAAGTTTAGGCATAGTTACCATTATCCCTATTTGCTTAGTATAAGTAATTTAGAATAAATTTGGAATTAGTAATTTGCTCACTAACTCAGAGCAAAGAGGCAGAAGAGCCAGGATTTAAAAATCCATGCTTGTGGGGCTGGCAGGTGCCATAGTGGTTAAAGGTGCTGGATTCCCACATGGCTGACTGCAGTTGGAGTCCTGGACCTGGTGGCTTGCTTTCTCCTTTTCTCTCTGTCTCTGATCAAATTAAAAAATAATAATAATAACAAATGGAAATAAATAAATGATTCTTAAAAAAAGAAGTGCATGCTTATAAGCGCTCCACCATGCTCCCTAGTGTGTGTACTACGGCCTGTGGAGTTACAGAGATTAAGACATGATCCCACCTGTCCTGCACCCCACCACTGGTCAAGCTGTTCTTCCAGGTCCCTCCCATCTCTGATGTCTGTGCCCCCAGAATGTGAGGCCAGGACATTGCTAGGAAAGAAGGGTAAAGAATTCAAGAGGCAGCGAGCTGGGAGCATTCCTCTGTCCTTGTGAAGCAGGCCCAGGAAACAGGACATTTCTCTTGAAATGCAGTCTTCTGTAACCGATAACTCACATCTCATTGCAGCTTCTGGACCCAAGAAGGCAGCTCTTGAAGATGCCAAGCCGGTACCTGACACAGTGGGGACAGCGGAATGCAGCAAGGGCCTACCGCTGGGTCCCGGCGCCCAGACGGAAGAGAAAACCTTGGACATTTCCCTGGGCTCTCAACATCCCAAGGAACCAGAAAAGAGGCCAAATCCAGAGAAGGCTGTGAAGGAGGGGAAGGAGGGACAAGAGATTGCTCAAATGGAGCCCAGTACTCTGCAGGATAGCCCGGGGCCCAGAGCCGAAGCCATGTTTCTTCAGGAGATGGTAAGCTGGACTTGCTACCTGCTTCAGCCAGGCAGAGTCATCTTTTTTATTTATTTATTTTTTCAGGGCTCTTGGCAGAATTTAAAGATTTCGAAAATTTTTTCTTTTGTAGAAGTGGTTTCTGCCAAAGGGTCTTTAGAGACACACTTCAAATCAAGTCTTGGGTTTTTTGTTTGTTTTGGGTTTTTTTTTTTTTTTTTTGAGGTGGACTTTTTCAGTGGTCCTGCAGTCATGGGAAAGAACCGTCCAGCTCAACTTGAAATGTTTCTGACCATAAACCAGTAATGTGTCCTTGGCTTGTTATGACATTCAGTCCTGAGAGCAGCACTAAACTTGCTTGTCATATTTCAGTTTCAAATATGATGACCAGGGGCCGGCAGGTGGTTTGGTGGTTAAGGGCACTGAACTCCCACGTGGCTGACTGCAGTTCGAGTCCTGGACTTGGCAGCTTGCTTTCTCACTTTCCGTCTCTCTGTCTCTCTCACTCTGTCATTCTCTGGTCAAATTAAAATAAATAAAATAAAATAAAATCTTTTTAAAAAATATGATGACCATTAATGGGGTCAGTGCTCTTCTTCCAGACACCCTGGATGCACAATTGTCTGGTTATTTTTCTAAAATGGCAAGATTTTCAGGATCCATTCTTTCTTCCTGTGGCTTCTGAAGAAGTTAAAATATAATGTCAGAGCTGACCGACTCTCATTCAATTTTTAGAGGTGGAATTTTCCAAGATTCTTAATGGGATGTATTTTTTTTAGACGTTTTTGCTATAGGGCGTGTGCACTTGCCAGAAAGACAGAGAGACAGAAAGTGAGAAATCACCCCCCAGGGGGGATGGTCACGCTGCAGTCCCTTCTCCTCCATTCTCCTCTTGAGATCTTGGGCACGTACATGTGCCGGGCGTAAGTTTAAGTCACCAGGTCTGGGACTCAAACTGCAGTCGACTACATGGGAGTCCAACAACATAGCCATTATGTCAACTGCTGGCCCCACTGGGATGTCCTTACATAAAAAGGTTTAAAGAGGTTTTCCAGGAACAACTAGGGAGGAGTCCTGCCTTTGGGAGGGAGCTCTGTGACCAGGAGTATACCAAAGGGGAAAAGAAGCTCTTTGACTTCTAACTTGTTTCCAGGAAGTTGGTTTCTAGAATGCACAAAAGGACCATGTGTTAGGAGTTACTGCAGAGCTGAGTGCCACAGCAGTTCCTGAGGGGCTGAGTGAGGGTTCCTGTAAGTTGTGGTTGCATTTGTTGAAGGGGAAGAGATTCATATGGAGATTGAATTCTTATGGGAGAATGAATGAGATTGCTTTGAGAAGTAGACAAATTAGTTCCGAAAGGAGAACCAGAACCAGAGTGGATTCAAGGGAACAAGTAAAGGCATCGTTCATTCATTCCAAACATGCATTAAACAACCACTTTGTACCAGGCCCTGTGCTGAGCTCTGAGATCACAGTTGTGAAGTGGAGAGTGAGCCCCATCCCTGCCTTCTTGGGGCTGACAGCCTAGTGGAGAGAGATTAGTGAACAAGTGGTTTCTAGAGTGACATGAAAGCATGGGGTTCCATGGTTGGATATACCAGGAGGACCTAACCTAGTCAAGGGGCAGGGTTGTCACAAGGGCCAGGGAATGTTCCTCTGAAGAGTAGGTATTTAGGTTGGGAACTTAGCTAGAGGAAAGGGGCAGGTAGTAGGATTAGAAAGGAGAGACTCCCAGGCTGAAAGAGCAAGCCATATTATGGACTCTGAGGTGGGAAAGAGCATGCAACATTCAAGGAATGGCAACAAAGACAGAATACCTGGAGAAAGAGAGGTTCAGGGGAAAGCAGAAGGCTGGTGAGCCAGGACTGCATGGAAGAAAACAGAGATTAGCCTAA
The DNA here is from genome assembly GCF_000334495.1 of Tupaia belangeri chinensis. Taxonomy (NCBI): domain Eukaryota; kingdom Metazoa; phylum Chordata; class Mammalia; order Scandentia; family Tupaiidae; genus Tupaia; species Tupaia belangeri. The sequence goes on from NW_006204769.1 coordinate 1,204,176, forward strand.
GGACAAGGGGAAAAACCATATATGTTCAAATTTTATTTTATTTATTTATTTTTTGGAGAGGTTTTTGCCATAGGGCGCATGTGCTTGCCAGACAGAGAGACAGAAAGCGAGAAATCACCCCCCCAGGGGGGATGCCACACCGCAATCCCTTCTCCTCCATTCTCCTCTCGGGATCTTGGGCACTCATGCACATGCACCCGGCATGAGTTCTAAGCCACCAGGTCCGGGACTCGAACCGCAGTCGACTACATGGGAGTCCAGCAACATAGCCATTACGCTAACTGCTGGTCCCCCAAATTTTATCTTTAAAGGGTCACTCTATTCTGTGAGGAGATTGTCTCGGAGGGCAAGGAAGGGGGTAGGGATGCCAGTTAGGAGGCTTGTACGTGGCAAGCCAGGTGAGAGAAGGAGGTGGCTTAGACTAGGGCAGAGGCCATGAGGATAGAAGCGAAAGATTCAAAAGCTATTTAGAAGGTGGAATGAACAGGACTAGTGGAGAACTGGATGAGGAAGAAGAAGGAAGAGTCACACACATCTGAGGCCCCTAATCTGAGCACTATGGGGTCTCCTACTGAGATGGCAGAGCGGAGTGGAGGGAAGTTTAGATGTTCATTCATTCATCTAAATGTGCTGATTTGTAAGTAAGAGATTCATTAGTATATGTACTGAGGAGAATAAAGAGATGAGTGAGGTTGTCTCTGCCCTGAAGAAGGGCACAGTCTAGTAGACAAAATGGAAATGTGCCCAAATGAATGAAGTGCAGTGAAATCAGAGACTTTGAAAGTTATCTGAAAGAAATACCAGAAGGAGACATTGGATCCATTTCAATTCCACAGACTCTCTACTGAGCAACTACTCACAGTAAACCAGGCGCCATTTGGCCTTGAGGGATCACAAAGCCTAAACACAATCCCTGACCTGGAAGAACTTGGCAGTCCATTGGGAATGATATTACAAGCATAAAAAGTAATGGTAATATGGAACACCTTGTGAGTAGAGCCAGAAGAGATGCAATGAGAGATTGGCAAGGCAGACTTTGCAGAAAGGCCACACAGCCACAGGATGGAGATGCCTCTCCAAGTGCTTCTCCTTGGGACACAATCAGGCCTTGGGACAAGAAAGGAAAGGAACTGGGGATTGTTTTGCTGACCCTGACCAGGCCTTCCTCCATCCCTTTCCTGTCTTCAGCTTTAGGCTTTGTGTAGCAAAAGAAGGTAAAGAAAAACACACAGAAGCTAGGCTTGAGAGAAGACCATGACATCAAACATGATAGAGGAGGAGGAAATGCAACAACCACAGAAAAGAACCCCCTGCTTGTTAGCAGTTATCTGTAGGTGGTAGTATCATAAGAGTTTGCAATTATTGTATTCACCTTTATTTTAATATGCATTTGATTTTTGTCCATGTGGAGCATATACAGTATTTCTTTGGTAAGAAGAAAAGAGAACTACATTTATTTATTTGGAAAGCAGGCATCAGGGTAAGAGTTAACATTTTCATTCCAGTTGGAAATTTTCATTCATGTGTGTCTTCTAGGAAACCTGAAGTTAAATGAAACCAGGGTTTGTTTTACGAGGCAACAGTGCCTAAGAATTATGCGTTTATGTTCCAGCTGGACAGAACTGGATCTCAGTCCCAGTCTGCTGCTGCATGATTTAGGGGAATTGTTTAATCTGTTTGAACCAAGGCCTCCTTTCTATAAAATGGGAATAATTAAGAAGTGTTTATCTCAGCATTGTTGGGGAAATTAAACAAGAAGATACAGCTAAGGTATCCATGGCACGTCCATAGCTGTCGATGCTGTGTCTTCTATCTTCCGAGGCAGCGCTGGCTGACGACACTGCTCTGACCAGTCCTCTCTCTGCACAGGTGTGGAGACCGAGCCCGGAGACCGTGGTTCTAAAGTAATCAGTCTTTCCATGTTTTTCAGGATGAAGATGATCTGGTCAACACCCTGATCTGGCCGGAGATTCAACAGGAGCTGAAAATTATCGAATCTGAAGAGGAGCTCTCTTCATTATCAACATCGGCTCTGAGGATCAGCCCAATTCAGCCAATTCCTGAATCCAGCCCAGGGCCCCTTGCTTCGCCTGACTCTCCTGGGAGCTTGTCTTGTGGCTCCACCCTGGCTCCGGACTCCGCCCCTCTGGAGGAGGGGACTAAGGATCCAGCCAATCAGAACACACAGGGATCCTCCGCAGCAAATAGAGAGAAGCCAGAGTCACCCACCATCCTCTGTAGAGCCGATCCACAGCCGGGCCTGCGCCCAGATCCCGCCAGCCTCATCCCTCTGGAAATAGTTCCGTATGAGGCAGTGTTGCCACAAGCAAAAGTGCAAGCGCGAGGCCCAGGTAATCTGTCCCCTCCGCTTCCACCTGCTCCTCCCCCTCCAACTCCTCTGGAGGAGGCGCCTCGAGTCCTGCCATCCATGGACTGCCCTGCGAGTGACGAGGTATCCAGACCTTTGCGGACAAATCCCCCAGTTGACCAGCTGAAGTCTACAGACCAATCTGGCACCCCGAGCCTCTGTCCCGAAGATGAGACCACCCCAAGACAAAGTGAAAAGCAAAATTCAAAGAATGCTGCTCCCGAGGAGAAAAGTTCTGGCTTTCCAAGCCCAACAGGGGAGGTGGAGTTCTCCCCACAAGGTGAGGGGGAGGCAGCCCATTCAACCCAGGAGCCTTCAGACTGTGACGAAGATGACACTGTGACAGACATTGCCCAGCATGGCCTGGAGATGGTGGAGCCCTGGGAAGAGCCGCAGTGGGTGACAAGTCCCCTTCACTCTCCCACCCTGAAAGATGTGCAGGAGGCCCAGGTGCAAAGCCACCGATTGGAGAGGCGGCTTTCCCACAGGCCCAGCCTCCGCCAGAGCCGTTCTCTAGACAGTAAAACTACAGTCAAGAGCCAATGGACTCTGGAGGCTCCCTCCTCCAGCAGCTGTGCTAACCTTGAAACAGAGAGGAATTCGGATCCTCTGCAGCCCCCAACACTGAAAGGGGAGATTATTGGATGGGATGAGAAAGCCCTTAGGTCCTTCAGAGAGTTCTCTGGACTGAAAGGGACAGAAGCTCTTCCCAGCCAGAAGGGACCCACACCAGCAGAAAGCAGCCCTGTCAGCCTAGCAGAGGGGAAGGACCTGGAGACACACTCCGTGCACAGCAACCTGCGGATGAAGCAAGGTGGTGTTTCTGGACCAGAAAGCAGCAAGGAGAGTTCACCAACCATTCAAGACACGGCCTCGCCTGGAGAGCATCCCCCAAAGTTAGAGCTGAAGAACACTGAGTGTGGGCTCCTCAAAGGGAAACACAGACCTTCTTCCCTCAACCTGGACTCTGCCATTCCCATTGCTGACCTCTTCCGGTTGGAGAATGTAGCCTCATTTAGTTCGCCTGGAATGCAGTTCTCTGAGCCAGGAGATTCAGAGGTCACATGGATGACTTCATCTCACTGTAAAGCAGATCCCTGGAGGTTGTACCCCCAGGACCCCCAGGACCTGGACATTGTCGCCCATGCCTTAACAGGGCGCCGGAACTCAGCTCCGGTGAGTGTGTCAGCTGTGAGAACCTCCTTTATGGTCAAAATGTGCCAGGCCAGGGCAGTCCCAGTCATCCCACCCAAGATTCAGTACACACAGATCCCACAGCCCCTGCCCTCTCAGAACTCAGGGGAGAGTGGGGCTCGGCTGCTGGAAAGGAGCCAAGAGGAAGCCAGCTCAACTAGGGAGACCTCCCAGAAACCTGCCAAAGATGAGTCTTCATCCTCCCTGGAAAGCCCAAAGGAAGAGAAACCAAAGCAAGACACGGGAGCCATTAAGTCCTCACCAGTGGAATCCACTGCAGCCTGCATGTGTGAGGGACCCCCTCTTCCTCCAGAACCAGGCTTGTCTAACCTGCTGTCCACCCAGGACATGACAGTGCAATGCAGAAAGCGCACTTCAGAGACAGAACCAGCTGAGGACAACCTTCTTTCTTCAAAAATAGAGCGACCATCTGGCGGTTCCAAGCCTTTCCACAGGTCAAGGCCAGGAAGACCTCAGAGCCTAATCTTATTCAGCCCTCCTTTCCCTATTATGGACCACCTGCCCCCCTCATCCACAGTGACAGATTCCAAGGTCTTGCTGTCCCCTATCAAAAGTCCTGCCCAGACAGTTTCCCCTGGCCTTCTTTGTGGGGAGTTGGCAGAAAACACATGGGTCACACCAGAAGGGGTTACACTTAGGAATAAAATGACCATCCCTAAGAATGGCCAGAGACTAGAGACCTCAACCAGCTGTTTTTACCAGCCCCAGCGGAGATCAGTGATTCTGGATGGAAGAAGTGGGAGGCAAATAGAATGATAATCAGTTCATCTAGTGTCCAAAAAACCCATCATGGTTCATCTAGAAGTTACTAGAGGGCCAACGTGCCATTTTCTAGGCACCAGTTATCGAGTTTGGGCTTATGCTGGCCTCTGACTTCTTTCTTCAGCCTTTTAACTATTTACTAATTAGCTCACTTCTTAAAGGGTGGTCAAGGGAAGGACCAAAAGGTGAAATTTAGATAAGTCTATATGAGCAACTGAGAAAGGTTAGGTAAGAGAAGAGGACGCTTGCCTTCAGTGAAATTTGGGGCTTGTTTTTGAGTTGCATTACTCCCCTAAAAACAATCCATTACTGTTGAGGGCTGGCTGTGGTAATGCCCCTTGAAAGAAAAATCTTTTGTTTGTGTTGGAAAATGCTGCCGTTGAGGTTTGAAGGCCTCATCTTTACTTCATGCTTTTTAGTGCTTTTAAGCATGGTCCTTTTAGACCAGTTTTCTAATAAGCTTTGTAAGTGGACTATCCAAAATAGAAGCAGATTTGGAAATGGAAAATAACATGCACTTAGATACCTAAGTGGGTAAACTCACCCGTGCTTTTTCCCAGGAATTTCAACGGGTCTGTCCAAGATGACTCCATATGCCAGTATAGGAAAACAGAACCTATACTCAAGATTCCAACTCACACCATCCAAGGAAACTTTCTGGCTTTGGCTTTGATTAATCTGAAACTCCAACTGCCTCTGTGCTGAACTCTCATTTATAAATCCAGTAGCTGGGCAGGGAGTGGACTGAGCTGAGGTTACCTTAATGAAGTATACTGAATCTTCATATAGGTACGCAACAGTGAAGTGAAAGTATCTGCTTTCAATGACAATATCGATGTCTAAGAACAGTTTGTCATCATGGAGAAAAGCCTCACATAGACAGAACTCCACTCCAAACATAATGTGTTTCAATGGGTGAGGAATGAGCAGAAAATACTTCTTGTTCACCTTCATTCACCTACACTAGGCTGGGCCCAACAGGACAGGAGAGGACAAGAGGAGGAGGCCCAGAAGGGTCGGCCCTAGCAAAGCAGCCATCACTGCCGCCCACCGAGAGCTACCCCTGAAAATGTATTTCATTTAAACCAGAGTCCCTTCCTTTCTCCTTCCATTGCTCAACAGCAGATCTAAGGTACCGCTCTCTCTTCCATCATTCTTCTCATTCACCATTCACTCCACACTCAAACTTACTATCTCTACACAAGCAAAAGCAATAAACTGATCTGATTTTTTTTTTCATTCCATTATTTACAACTTTCAATGGTTCTTTCCTTTTCAGCTAGAGGGAGGAAGAACTAATATACCTGCTGGCAGATTTTTGGTGCTTCTCCAAAAAGGGCTTCACAGGGCATCTCTTCTCAGGTTCTGGCCTGACCAAACTCTGTTCAGAAACTCAGCCATTGCAGAAATCTCACTAAGGACTATCAGTACCCTGGCAGACCTCACAACCAGAGCTGGTGCTGGGCTGAGCTGAAGCTGTCTCCTCCAATGAGAAACTGGAAGCTGACAGCCTGCAACAGATATATATCCTCTTCCTCCCTGATAAGCCTAACAGTTTTTAAATCTTATCCCGTACCTTTTAAGCCAGTGTCTGTGGTGAAGGTGCAACTGGCAAGGCAGCTGATGAGTTCTGCCTTTGGTGAGCAGAGACAACTGAGCAGGGAGCAATCAATAGCCCTTCCATTCCCATTGGGCAAGCAAAACACTGGAGCAACAGCCAATGAGGTATCAATCGCTAAGAAAAGTCCTAGAATACAGCATCTTCCCCCTAGGCAAACAAGGTGAAGAAATACAGTAGTGACAGGTGAGAAAGGCCATAGAGCAGACATCTGAAATTACATTCCTGCCTCATCAGAAAATGTGGTAGACAGGTTTTATGTCAGCCTCAGTGCACTTGTGGTGTCTCTGCTTTGATAAGGACCATGTTCCTACTAATGAGAGGGAGAAACTGGCACTTTGTTTCACCATCAGAACTGAGCCAAATAATGAAATGTTTAAACTATTTTATGATTTAAATTTTTCATTTATAACACTTATGTGTTTATCTTGGGATAGACTGAGAAGCCATCATTTATATATTAACTAGCAACTTCAATTCCATGGGTTGAGGTGTCTTATGTATAAAATGGCTGCCATGTTGCTAAGGTTGGCCATTTACAGCATCACCTTCAGGAGTGTAGACCTGTGGATGTCATCATGAGATGCACTGACAGTTGTCTGGAGATACCGCCTACTCTGAGCTTTCCTGGCTAGCCAGTTACAGAAGACCTTGGAAGCTGATTCACATTCTCAGTCAAATAAAGGCAAAGGGGAGGGGGGGAATGTAGAAACAGCATCTTTTAATAAGGTTAATAGTATTCAAGTGACCTACTGACTGGAAATAACCAAATTAAAAACTACTGCAAATCCAGTAGAATGTACCAGTAAGACAGGTATTGAGAACATTGCTTTGATTTAAAAAATTAGAGTGGCCACTAGGTAGAATAAGTAGTTGTAAGGTTTTGTGTGGTTCTAATTAGTTTGGTTGTGAAGTCCTGTTGGATCTCTGCAAACGAGCCAGGTAAGATTAGCATTCTGTTCTCCTTGAGAGGGGATTTTACAGACTTGTCCTCACAAAGTGGGCTAACTCCTGTTAGTGATGACATTCTAGGCCCAAGACAAACTTGTTTTTCATTAGAGTGTTTAACACATGGTCATCACATTTGTCTGAAAGTGGATGGGACAGTCTTGTCTATACAACCCTCATGAGCCCACCTAAAGAGGTCTTGGGGAACACAGATGCGTTTGTCTGTTATTGGAATGAGAAGTTCATGGTAGGTCTAATTCCCACCAGGACGGATTAGGGCCACATTCCACCATGGCCAGTCCTATCTGATGAATTTTGGGGTTGAGTGTTGCAGTACCATGAGTTTAGGCACTTCCAGCAGGAGAGTCAGCTCGAAATGTAGAATGATAAAGAACATACCCGCACAACACTTTTCCTAGCCAAATAAGGCAGGAGAGGGAGTGAGCACCTTTTTAAGCATGGAGGAGGTGGAGATGGTAGCAGGGTAGTGCCTAAATTCAATGCCGATCCAGACAGTCTAAAATTGGGGGTCACCACAGGTTGATGGGCACATAGCAGATCACTTAGTAACTTTAAGGTACATGAGCCAGGCAGGGATAGCTTCTCTGTTAGGATGGAGGAGGACATAGCTAAATACAAGAAACACATGAAGCCCGTATGCGGTGTGTTTTACTGGATGACTCACAATGTCTTGCAATAACTTAATGCCATAGTACTTTCTGGCTTATATAATAATCCTGCAAAGTAAAGCACTTTTTCAAAGGAATCTGTTAGAAAGCCACACGATTTCAGCTGTTTTTGAGCTCTACGAATGTTTTCAAAGATATAATCAAAATGTTTTTCTATTGATTAAAAAGTATAAATATTAAACCTATCCATAGAAACATTTAAGTGTAATTATTAAAACAGATTGTTATGCTTTAAAACATACTCTAATAAATGGTATAAAACATAATGCTTATGATGGGACTATGAGCTAGAGGACATGGGGGTCAACAAAATTAATAATCAGAAAAGTACATTATATGCATCAGACTCATTTGTTCTAGCTTGGTTTAATGTCAATTTCTTGTTACTTCAAGGTATGGTTTCATAGCAGAAACCCTGCTGATTTTGTTCAGTAAATTTGTTTTTGTTATCTTACAGATTGATAATTATCAAATGTTTGCAACTTCACCCTCTCGCTGTTATATTCAGTCATGTCATGCAAGTATTAAGTACAAGACACCAAGTATTAAGTCCATGATATCATAACAAAAACTAAGGAAAATACTGCTTCTCAGAACTTCACAGTGTAAGGAATCAATCGTGTGGGTCTATCCACACAGATGCAAATCAATTTCCTTATTAATAGAATCAGTCAAGAACTATTCTTTTGAGTGAGTGTGAATAATGCTCTGAGGATAAAAAGCACACACTTGTTATTCTGGCACATGTCACCAGAAATGGTGCGGGAGGGGACAACAATCACACAACCTAGGTTCACAACTTAGTGATATTTATGGTGAAAAATAACACTGCCAAGGGGATTAAAAAAACTACCACCATTTTGGCAACAATGTTCTATTTAGGATCTGCACCACACAAGCCTGCTCCTTCACTATGGTCCTAAATGCCTTTTTCTCCTATATACTCCCAGATCCCTGCACTCCTGTTCCCCTCCCAAACCTCTCCCCACCCTACCAACACACAGTTCCCCCAACTCCCAATTTTTCCCGGTCGTAAGTTAAAAGGAATCATCCTCTCCTTATAAACTCCCCTGCAGCCCCAGTCTGTTTGCTGAATTTTGTTGCCACTTCCTGGATTTCAGTAACCCTGTGCAAAACTTCTTTCCCTGTCTAAAAGGCAGGGAGCATATTCTCCCAGTTTCTCACTTCTACATATGTAGCACTGTTCTCATCTCACACAAAAATCCCTTGTAACCAAAATCTATGGATTGTCATATTAACTTTTCCCATTCTTTGCAGTCATAATGCAGCAAATGTCCTAGACTTCTCCATCTTTGGTAAACAGCAAAGATATTTCCTTCTACCTCACATCCCATCATCCTGGGTGACTTCAACGTTCTTGAGGAAAACCTACCTAATACTCTTGCTACACATGCTGCTTTCACCTCAACTCAGCTTCTAGGGTTACACACCAGACTGTTTTACCACCAAGTACTGTGATCCTAAATTCCTGTTTTTCATTTTAAAAACCTTCTCCCATGCCTGTTACTTTATTCCTATTTGCGTAAGATTACCAATGCCTGGTTTAGCCAACTCTTGCCAAATAGCACCCCCTCAAAGTCTTACTTCCCTCCCTAGCCTTTCCAGACCCAGCTGTGTCAGCTCAACTACTCTCTCCAGGACCATTAAGCCCCTTGACTACTAGTCCACCACCTCCAACTGTTTGGCAAGCCTGGAACCTAGGACAGACCAGGACTTCTCTACCCTTTTACAGTGTCTGTGACTTAGATCCGAGAAAACCATACAACTTTGTGAGACCACTTACCACCTCAGCAGTGGCCTTATCCCCCACATCTACAACGGCTATTCCACGTTCTAAGCTTTCTAGAAGGAGTTGCCTCTTGCTTCACAAGCTTCTATCACGTCTTTCTTCGATCTCCCACTGCCACCTAGTCTCCTTTCTAGCTCAAAGGAAGTACTGTCCCTCATTCCAAGGGCTCCCAAGACTCCTGTGTTCTGTCTCCTTCCATCCATTATTCAAGTTTCTCTCTGTATATAAACATGCTAGTTTCTTTTAACTTGCACAAAAGTCTTCTTAAACTCCACCCCCTTTTACCACCTAGTTGTGCCCAGAACTGTAAGCTCTATGATGGTCCTCGTATATCTTATTCAGTACTATATCCCTTTATTAGGGTCCTTGCATTTCTTATTTCAATGCTATCTCTCTATCCCTAGTGTCTATTACAGCACCTGGTGGTCCATATTAGTTATTGAATGGTTGAAAAGACTCAGACTAAATGCTAAATAGTTTAACTTTTTTAAAAAAAGTATATTTACGGGGACCAGCAGTTGGTGTAATAGCTACATTGCTGGACTCCCATGGAGTAGACCACGGTTCGAGTCCTGGACCTGGTGGCTTAAAATCATGCCGTGCGTGTGTGTGCATGTGCCCAGGACCCCAAGAAAAGAATGAAGGAGAATGGATTGCGGTGTGGTCATAACCCCTGGGGGGTGATTTCTCGCTTTCTGTCTCTCTGTCTCTGTCTTTCTGGTGAGCGTACACGCCCTATAGCAAAATCTTCTCCAAAACAAAAGAATTATCTTCAAAGCCAGCTTATGAATTATTAAGATTAGTCTTTTTACTTCCTACTTAATATTTTGTTTTACCTAAAGCTTCATAGTGTAAAAAACCAAACCCAGAAAACATGATGATACATTTAGGCTCTCCAAGGTACGGCCTCAGAAGTTCAGTTAAAAGGACCACATCAATGAACTATGTATATCAGCTCTCAGAACTTGGGAAGTTCTACAGGTTTATGCTTACAGAAAGATTCTGTAATATAAAAATTGAAACACACTTTGAATGTAGATCGAACCCTCTGAGGACAATGATACCATCTTTCTACCTTACTTCCCTTGTAACTCCTGCCCTAAGGCCACTATAGGTAGGCTGCGGCTGGACTGCATCCTAGACAGGTCAGCTGAGAACCTGCTCATTCTTCCAGTGACCTGGCACGTTCAACCTGCCCACACAGTATCTGCACTCTTCCCCACTGATCCAGCCATGTATTATCTCCTTCCTGTGAGCACTATAAAGACTTTCTGTCTCAAAAAGTATATTTCAAATAACCAAGAGTAATGGAAAACCTTTGGGAGCAAAAGTCAAAGAACAGAAAGTGACATCAAAAACACAGGAGTCTTGGGAGCCCTTGGACTGAGGGACAGTACTTCCTTTGAGCTTATTCAAAATCACATTTAAATGTCACCGGGTAGCATAGAGCAGCTGAGTCTCTACCTCAGAAATGCTTCTTCCCAGTAGGCAACAAAGAGAACCCCACCTGAAACTGCAACCCACTTTGCTCCCTAAGTATTCCAAACCACTGGCCATTAAAAGGGAATGTGCTTCAGCAGGCAACTCATGGATCTCCTTCTGTCGCAATTACTGGCCAGCTGAGGACTAAAAGTAAAGAGAAGGGCTGGAAGGAGGGCAGACACGCCAAAGGTACTGTGCCCAGTGGCACACGAGATTTGCTCATGAATGAACGAGTTCTTCCAGAGCCAAACAAGTGAATCATTCTCTTTACTGAAGAGGCATACTTCTCATATGTATATTGTTCAAATATACTAACACATGAAAGATCACATCACCTTGTTTATGGATACATTTAATATCCCTTACCCTTCCCGACTTTCAAAACATAATAGTATACAAAATATAAAATATCTTAAATATTTATAAAAATCGCAAGAAAAAAATAGAACGTATGAAAATATTTTTATCTGAGTTCTCCCTCATTGTTGAAAGGCAGTTTAGTTTGCCTTGAGTTCGTAACTGTTGAGTGGGTAGGAGTATGCCCTGCCTAATACTATTCTGTCCCGTAGGAGCTTAAATAAAACGTAGTAGTTGCAGAAGAGGATGAGCGCCATGGAAAGTGTGTGGTTCCACTTCTCCGATCGCAGCAAGGAATAGAGCTGGTAGAAGACGACACTGCCCTCAATAAGGATGAGCAGATTTAACAGCCTTAATGGACGATGAAATAGAAACTGTAAGGAAGTTAAAAAGCAAAACGTTATTTCAGAGAAAAGACTGGTTATTGCACTTATTTTTCTCAAGTAATTTCAGAAGTATAGGTTCTCATATGCAATAACAAATAGATGTGCTTACTGAATACTGAGTATCACTCAAGCTATTTCTTGCTGTAGAAATTCAAATGTTTCCCTTTTCAATCAAGGAATAATCAAAAGAAATTCTATTTTGAGGTTGGCGTGTGGCATGGTGGTTAAGGGTGCTGGACTCCATGTGGCCAACCACAGTCTGAGTCCTGGACCTGGAGTCTTGCTTTCTCACTTTCCTTCTTTCTCTTGCTCTTTCTCTCACTCTCCCTCTGCTCAAATCAAAATAAATAAAATACATAAACTTAAATAAAATAATTCTTAAAAAAAAAAAAAGAAATTCTATTTCAGTGCCCCTGAAACATTAAAAGGAATTATGTCTAAAAAAACACTACCGGGGCCTGCAGTGGCATGGTGATTGCGGTGCTGAGCTCCCATATGGCTGACTTCGGTTTGAGTCCCTGATCTGACAGCTTACTTTCTTACTTTTCCTGTCTCTCTCTGGTAAAATTAAAAAATAATAACAATAAAATTAAATAGGTAATTATTTCAAAAAGAACATTACCTATAGTTTCCTTAGATTCTATCTTATGTATATATTTTATTGATGATAATCCAAAACATATTTATCTAAGGCAGAGGATGGATAAAGGACAAAATGGGAATTATTTCAGGCAAGGCAAAAATGAAAGATAATTATGTAGTTACTTATTTAACAACTTAAAATATAATTACTTAACAATGTGAAAACCATTCCTAGCTGTGGGTTGATCTAAGACATAAACAACAGGAGAAAAGTTTTGGGGAAAGAGGGAAATTTTAGTTGAAATAACAATAAAAGTCTCCTAAATTTTTCTTTAAACTGTTTATCCACCGTAATCACTGACTGAAATTCTCTATACCACATACTTCTACTGTTTTTCTTCCCTGAATATTGAGAAGTAGGGTTCACAAAGACAACAAGAAAGGAAGGAATAATGAGTCAGAATTAGAGACAGACTGAAAATAAAGCTTGCAATTTTCACTCCCACCAAATTCCTCACTTTAACTGGCTAAATCCTGGTTTACACATAAAAAAGCATTATGACTAGACACGTACCAAAGCAGGTACCTACCATAGGTCACAGGTTGCAAAGAAACACATCTAACAGTTCTGCTTAACCACTCTAGTGCTCAATTTAGATGAGGAGAGACTGCAGTAATAGACACGGGCTCTCCGAGTTCATGGAAAATGTGTATTATGAAAAAAATGACGTGTGGATTTCAAATTAATATATGTTTTTCAATATATATATTTAATATAGGCAGATAGGCATAGTGATTACGTTGGTGAACACCCAAGTGGCTGAACATGGTTCAAGTTCCAGACCCCAAGGCTTGAAACTCATGCTGGGTGCATGTGTGCCCAAGATTCCAGAAGAATGGAGAAGAAGGGATTATGGTGTGACCAACACACCAGCAGGGGGGTGGGGGTGGGGGGGTGACTTCTCACTTTCCCTCTGTCTGTCTCTCTCTGGTGAGTGCACGCACCCTATGGGCAAAAAAGTAAAAATACATATATACTTTTCTTTATTTACAATAGAGTATATGCGGGCACATGTCAAAGTGAAAGAGAACAGTCTGGCCATGCCCCAATCCCCTTCCTCCATTCTCCAAGCCATCAGATATCGGGCACTCTTATGCATGCCAAGTGTGTTTCAGGCTGCTTAGGGATCTGGCGTTTCCTGAGTAGTGCATTACCACTGCATCTCACAGCCAGCCCTTGAAACTTTTTGCACCAAATCAATTCATACTTTAATTCCTTCTTTCCATGAACTTTTTTAAGCTCTCACATATCAGCTCTAAAAGAACTAATTTAGATGGAATTTAGATAGCAGAGCTTAAAAACCCCAGACTAAAGCCAAATCACTATAACAGAGCTGAAAGGTACTCAGGATACCTCTTCAAGAGGAAGAAAATGTTTAACTTGGATTTTATTACATGATATTCAATAAAAGCGTATATAAAATTGGCTCAAATTTAATGTTCTAACAGGATTCAGAAAGGTAATTTCAGGTTCCATGGCGAGGTCTATAATTAAATGTTTCAGCAAGCTATAATCTGAATGAGCATGAAGACAGCCTTTAACAGCTATAGGAAATGGGCACATTTTAAAATGAACATTGTCAAATTTCAGTTTGCCTAAGGATCATTTCCAAGTATACAAATTCTGAGATCCTCCAGAGAGTCTAGTCTGGAACAGGTATCCCTGAATCACTGTTTTCTGTTTTTTGAGAGGGTTTTTTTTTTGCAATAGGGTGCGTGCACTCGCCAGAAAGACAGAAAGCAAGAAATCACCCCCAAGCAGGGGATGGCCACACTACAATCCCTTCTCCATTCTTATCCTCCATTTTGGGCACACACACATGCACCTGGTCTGAGTTTCAAGCCACTGGGCCCGGGACCCGAACAGTAGTCGATCACATGGGAGTCCCGCACTTTCAACACTATGCCACCTGCTAGCCACCCAAATCACTGTTTTTAAAGAGTGGGCCAGGTGATTTATATGAAGACAGTCCAAAGACCACTTTAAGAAGGCCAGGTTTAACTGTTTGGTAATGCAGAAGTAATAAGTTATCCTGTCTAATTGTCTTCTATGGATCCCATCTGATTCTTCAAATGTCCAAAACCAGCAAGAAAAATACTTATTTTTCAAGCAGGAAACTCTAATAAAACATCTGACCATTACAAGTTTCAGGGGAACAGCAAGGACCAACAGAAGTCAGTAGTGACCTAGAGAACTCAGTTGGCCAAATTAGGCTATGTAGAAGCCAAACGTCTACGTGGTAGCCACTGAAGTCCACCCCTCCATCTGGCGTAATTCCATTAGAACCAAAAGGAGATGCATGTAGCTCTCTCATTCAAGGGCCTTTTCCTCTTCCCACACTTCTACCAACCTCCAACCTATCCCAACTCCCACCATGTTTTTCACAATCATCCTGCTCTGACACAAGTTCCCAGCATTTAACTGAAACGCTCCTACTGTAACAAATGCCTGCAGAACCAGAAAGTCTATGTACCTTCACAAAAAATGGAGAGAGACTAACAGAGAAAAAGATACAAATAGCTCAAGAAAAAGATCTCCAATTCTTTTTTACAACATAATGACCATTCAATGGAAATGCACTGCACTAAGGACGTCTCTACTAAGCACAGTCTCTGACATTCGACTTCCTTTACCCACTCCCACTAGTCAGCTGGGGTTTGTTTTTATTAATATAAGTATTTCTATCTCCTACAGCCAGAATTTCTGAAATATTTAGAGACCAAAAATAACACAACTCAAGGTGTAAGTTCAAATGCAAAAGGAAATGACCTTAGTGGTATTCATTGCTTTTTTCTTTTCTAACTTTTAAGTTTCTTTCCTTTTAATCCAAGTAAAGGTAAAAATTAGGCTGCAGATCATGGGGGCTGTCTGATTTCCAAAGTGGAAATTAAAGTATTTTAAAAAGACAATATATAAGACAAATACCAAAAAAGAAAAAAAAAAACTGTCATGTTATCTGTCAGTTAGGAATGCACAGATACAATATATCTTAAGGATTCCAGTAAACCAAACCAAAATTATTTTATAATTTTTATTACAAAGTAAAAATTACAATGGGAACCAGCAGGTGGCATGGTGGTTAAGGTGCTGGACATTCCCACATGGCCGACTGCGGTTCGAACACCAGACCTGGTGGCTTGCTTTCTCACTTTCCCTCTCTTTCTCTCTCTGTGTATCTCTCTCTGGTCAAATTAAAATAAATTACTAAATAAAATTAAATAAATAATTTTTTTTAAAAATTAGAAGATGAAAAAGCAAATCTTAGATAACTGCCTACTTGGTTCAAAGTAATACTAGATTCAACAAACTGCTAAGTAACTAGAGGTACTAGCTAAGCTACTGAAACTGGAATAATAGTCTAAGAACTTCAAACTCCCTCTCAGAAGGCATTTCAAAGGATAAGGTCCATTGTTACAGCAGTAGCAATAATTACCATGCACTTATTCCCTGGTGTGTGCTACACACTGTGCTAGGTGCTTGCACATAAGAGTGGCCTCCTGACATGTAGCCCTAAGCTTGTGTTTGAAAATAAATAAGGGGTACTTGCATAAAAGCGGGCGTGGGATACATCGGAAGGCACTGCCACGTTGTAAGGCCCCATGGCTCTGTATAAGCATCTGCTGTGCCGCACCAGCACTCCTTGAGGCCATATTGTATTTTCTGACCAACTAAGGGAGAAAGAAATGCAACGTTAGCATATTGGCGATCACAGATAAGACAGTGTCTGGCAAGGCCAGCTATATTTCTATGGAAGAGATTATGTATTCAAGGCTTCATTTGCCTGAATTCTGAAGATAATTCCATGGGCAGACTGAAGGAGTTAGAAAGGATATGTTATCATTAACTTCATTAGTAGAGAGCACAGAGAGGTTGTAAAGTGATATAGGTAACTCAGTGTCAAAGGACTAATGGAGGCTTAGGAGAACGAGCAGACATAAATGTGTACATAATCTCTGTGAGCCAGAACACAGAGTGTGAGCAGGAGGACTGTCATCTCCATCCAAGGTGAGCTGAGTCTATGGGTGGAAATGCTAGAAGGACAAACAAGGAAAGAATGCTGATGGTCACATAAGTAGTGCAGAGTTAACACACTGCCGAACGAGCATGACATTTACTGCAGAATCACATTCCCCAAAGCCATAGGAAATCAGTTTGCTTAATACATAATTCAGATACCTCACAGCTGTGAAAAAGCTATACAGTAGCACAAGACACATAAGGTACTGACAGAGAGATTCCTTTTTACCGCTTTCTTGGTTTATTTTTATAGAGGGTTCTCTAGGGAAAAGAAGTTAGGGATGAAGAAGCTTCATTCTCTCCAGCATCAATGTAATAGAGATGGGTTGGGGGTGGGGATCATCAGGTTAAGCTTTTAAAAAAAATAAATCTAAGTTAATTCATCTCTTCTGGATTTTGGAAAGGTTAGTCTCCTAGGGTAAGAACTGGGACAACAGTTTAGATGTTAAAAAAAAAAAATTCTAGCACCCTGAAGCTTTCCCAGTTCAGAGAATGCCCCGCCGGCCTTGCTCACACTTACCAGCATAGGTGATGGTACACCTCATGGCCACGTGCCATCAGTAGCCTGAAGATGTACAGTACTAGCACTGTGGATTGTATTTTCAATTTTTATTGAAATCTGTCCTTTGCCCACAGTCGGGTTTCTTTTCAGCCTGGCCCAATCTCTTTCAGTTCCTGGGCTTGAAGGCCTGTGCTAATCTGTATCAGACATCAAGGCAGATAATTGAAGGGAGAACTCTGAGGGGGAGAGGGGAAGGGAAGGTCACCTCAATCTGTTCCACTTCATTAGGACAAAAATTTCTAGGGGATGAATTTGTGAAATGTTCAAATTATAAAAGGGAGGAAGATGACGATGGTCCAGGTCTGAGAGAAAGGAATGGTGATGGGCTCAGAAGAGTGAGAACAGATGGGTTCTGAAGCAAGCCGTTTGGATCACAGAGGCCATGCGGAGAAATGACAGCTAAGGGAGCACAACGAGAGTAATACTCAGAAAACTCAGTCAGGGACAGTTCTCGATTCAACATGGGGGAAGCAGGGACATGATCAATAGAGATTTTAGAAAGAAGAGAAAAAAACAGTAAAAAGCGCAGGCAAAGAAAATTACTAGGACAAATCTGCATGTGACAGAAAGAAAAGATGAAAGAAGCCAAGTCCACTGTGTCAGAGTGACGTGAGTAGCCAGCAACTACTTAGCTGTGGTGATAAAGATGAGAAGACATATCTTAAGTCTTCTAAAAAGAATTAAAAATATATCATGACTTTGAATTTGGGCAAAGAGAACTCCAAGAGCATAGTTTGGGAGACAAACTGCACAATCTAGCGTGACTGGGCACTGAAAAGTAGGACGTACTGAAGGAGGGGCTGGGGATGGCGGTGGAAATGAGTTAATGTCCTCTGTGTTCAGTTTAGCATGATGACAAGCATCCAAGTAGACAGAAACTAAAAATTAAATGTTCCAAGCCAAAAATAAGAATGACATACAAAGCAAATAAACATGATCGGCAGCATGTATAAGAGTGCACGTGGTTTCGCCCTCTGGCCTACTCACATGTGCTGTGGAGCATTGCTGTAGGACCCATGTTCCAGCTTCTGCCACTTGCCCAGATGAGCAGCTGATTTATGCAGCAGGTCACAGTACTTGGAGGGCAGCAGTTGCGTGGTGAGCATGACAAAAGCATTGATCCACACCATAATGAGGTGCTCACATGACCAGCGCATGTCATAGTACTGGGTGCTCTGGAAAAGATCAGACGAGAGAAATGATCCATGCACTGGTGAACAGAGGCAGGGATGTGTGTGCGTACAAACGCCCTGCAGACGAAGGCCACACTGAGTCACACATGCACTGGTTGTCCTGCTGTCCGTGCAGAAAGTCAAGAGCAGAGTCCTGCAAAATCCTTCAACCTGACTTTCTGGCTGTATGAGTTAGGACTGGGAGGGAGAGGCAGTTATATTTTAAGTGTTTCCTTTCTAGAAGAACTGAGGGCTCTCTGAAAGATCACTCCAGCTGCAGAAATGCTTCTGAATGGTTCAGGAAGGAAGGGCTCTAACAAGTCCCAAAAGATTTGGGCCCAGGTGACATCCGGACCATTTGTCCTTCTACTGAAGTAAATGGAAACTTAAAGGTTAGGTTAAATTCAAGGAAACTCCTGATAATCATGTTAAGACCAACCATGATAGACTGAATAGTACTGAAACCTCAGTCCTGTTAAGCTACTACATGTTTCACAATTTTTATTCTCCCCGGAAACTAAAAAAGAAAGAAAGAAAGAAAGAAAGAAAGAAAGAAAGAAAGATAAAGGAAAAGAAAAGGAAAAAAAAAGAGAGAGAGGGAATCACCACGGGTGCATCACATATAGAAATACCTATCCGCCAACAGGAGCGGTATTAGTGCACTCCAGATGCAGCCGAACTCCACCATCCAGGCTGCCAAAGGGGAGACAGAGAAAAGGGGGATTAAGCAGGAAATACCCAGTTTATGTAATCTTACACAAATCCAGGAAGTACATAAAAGCAAGAAAACCATTTACCTTCACAAAGCACAGGGGCAGAAATGCAACATAGTAGGCACTGAAGAGGGAATTGAAGAGAACTTCCTTGATTCTGTGGTTGAAATCTGCTTTCAGACATTCTACTTCATTGCGAATGAGGTCTGGAGATAGGGGACAGCTGTGGGTGGGGATGGGCGTGGCATTATTGAACTGTTCTTTTAAACACTCTAGCAATAAGGAGAGGAAGTCTTTGGATTTGGCCAATCCACCCACAGCTGAGGCACTTTCCTCTACGGCCTGGTGCTGAACCACATAGTTATAGTCTGTGAGAAGAAGATGCGCTCTACTATCCTGGTGGAAACAGCAGAGGGGAACATAGACGCCAAACCTGTAAAACAAGGCAAATATGAACATGAGACCGCAGATACCAACTGAGACCAAATCTTATGACTATGTCAATAAAATAGTCTGATCTACCAGCGTTAACATGACTCAAGGGAAACTTTGTTGATGGCAAATTTATAAGCTTTAGGAAGCTGGGACCAGCAGGTTGCATGGTGGTAAGGTAATGGATACGCCCACATGGCTGACCATGGTTCAAATCCTGGAGTTGGTGAGTTGCTATCTCACTTTCCCTCTCTCTCTCTCTCTGGTCAAAGTAAAATAAATGAATGAATAAGTAAAATTAAATAAATAATTCTTCAAAAAAAAAATAAGATTGAGGAAGTTAATTTCTTTCTCCAAAAGCAATAATAGAAAATCACAATAACATATAAATACCTAGAAATAATCAACTTCATAGTTGGTTGTACAGTTTTCCAATATGTAACCTTTATATACAGTTAACATACACTTTTTGCCTTTAGATATTTGGCATCATACAACATAAACTGTTTTGTATCCTGGTTTTTTTTTTTCTTTCTTTTAGTGGTTTTTTGTTTGTTTGTTTGTTTTGTGGGATTTTTTTGCCATAGGGCACATGCATTCATCAGAGATAGAGCAGGAAAGTGAGAAACATCCCTCAGAGGGGATAGTCACACTGCAATCTCTTCTTCTCCATTCTCCTCTTAGTATTTTGGGAACACATGCACATGCACATAGTGTGATTTTCTTTTTTTCTTTCTTAAAATAAAAGAAGTTTTTGTCATAGGGTATGTGCGCTCACCAGAATGACATATAGAGTGGCCATAACCCCTGGGGGGTGATTTCTCGCTGTCTCTCTGTCTCTCTCTGTCTTTCTGGCAAGCACATGCGCCCTACAGTAAAAACCTCCCCACCCCCGCCAAAAAAAAATTGTGATGGTGAGAGCAAAGTTCTAAGAAACACAATATTGCTGAAATGTAATTGCATGTGCAAAAGTGAGGGTAAGAGGCTGGAGCTATGGTAGATTTCAATGATGGCCCTAACTTTTTTTTTTTTTAAGATTTATTTAATTTTATTTATTCATTCATTCATTTTAATTTGACCACAGAGAGACAGAGAGAAAGTGAGAAAGCAAGTCACCAGGTCTGAGACTCAAACTGTGGTTAGCCATGTGGAGTGTTTAGTGCCTTAACCACCATACCACCTGCTGGCCCCATGCCCCAATTCTTTACCTTTCCCTGTAGTCTCACACTTTTGCATAGCATTGTCCTGTGCATGAAGTGACCTGCTTTTTATCAGGCTCAACAATGTGACTTGCTTTGGCCAATGAGATGTCAGCAGATGTGCTACTTTCAGACGCTTGAAATGGGCTTGCAGATCAGGACTTGCTCTCTCGATGCTCAATTTCATGGGGCATGCCCAGGCTAGACTGCTGGAGAGACATGTGGAGCAAAGCCCAGTGGCCTGAACTAAGAGCTAATCACTCCCAAATATGTGGCTGACTCTAGTTAAGATCAGGAGAGCCTCCTGACTTCTAGCTTATCGCAACATATTCACAATAACTACATACTGTGGAGTGCTACTATGGTCTTGTGTTTGTTATAGCATTACTTTGGCAACAGGTAACTGACCCAGGGTAGGATCAGAGAAACTGAAAAGGCAAATCAAAGGCTTTGACCATGAAAGGCTTTGTAAAGTAAAGGAAATTATTCATTAAAAGATTTAAATTCCCTCCCCCTTTTTTAAAGAATTATTTTATTTAACTTTATTTATTTACTTACTTTAATTTGACCAGAGAAGATAGAGAGCAAGAAAGACAGAGAGAGAGACAGGAAGTGAGAAAGTAAGCTACCAGATCCAAGACTCAAACCATAGTCGGCCATGTGGGAGTCCAGCAGCCTTAACCACCATTGCCACCTAGGGCCCCCTAAATTTCTCCCTTTTAAAAATCTTTTTTTTTTTTTTTTTTGAGAGTTTTTTGCTATAGGGCGCATGCACTCGCCAGAAAGACAGAGAGAGACAGAGAGACAGAAAGCGAGAAATCACCCCCCAGGGGGGATGGCCATGCCACAATCCCTTCTCCTCCATTCTCCCCTCGGGATCCTGGGCACGCACGCACACATCCCTGGTGCGTTTTTAAGCTACCAGGTCCAGGACTCGAACTGTGGTTGACTACATGGGAGTTCAGCGACATAGCCATTATGGTAACGGCTGGTCCTCCCCCCTTTTAAAAATCTTTATCAGGGGATGAGCAAGTGGCATAGTGATTAAAGTGCTGGACACTCCCAAATGGCTGACCATGGTTTGAGTCCTGGATCTGGTGGCTTGCTTTCTGACTTTCCCTTTATCTCCGTGTATGTCTTTCTCTCTGGTCAAAATAAAATAAATGAATGAATAAATAAAACACCTCTATCAGATACAGCATGTTCATGAGCACATGAGAGTGAGACAATGAGAGATAAGCACTCTCTACAAAGTCTGGTTGCACTGTAATTCCCTTCCTATAGTCCCCCGGCCCATTAGATCTGGGTACCCACACATGTGCCTGGTGTGTTTCGGGCTGCCTGGGCTGGGGATTTCCAACTGCGGTCCCCCTATGGGATCCAGTTTCTCATGTGCAGTGTATTACCACTGTGCTAGAGCCGGCCACATTAAAGGATTTTAGATAATCACGAATTTGATTGAATTCCCAGTTGGAAAAGTGAAATGGAGAGAATAAATTGCAAGAAGACCAGAGGGGGGTTTAGAACATAATAGAAATTATGAAAAACAGTGGACATTTTCAAGATAAATTTAGGATCCACAACTGTCAGACTTTGGACTAATTTGCCCTAAACCAAGACACTATTTGAGAATCCAAGAAAGAATAATAAATAAATAAGGCTGGGGAAAAAACTTTATTTTTTAAATTGAAATTTAAGTAGATAGGTTATATCACTTTTTAAAAGATAAATAAAATTAGGGACCAGCAGATGGCGTAATGGCTACATTGCTAGACTCCCACGTAGTCAACCATGGTTTGAGTCCTGGACCAGGTGGCTTAAACTCACACCGGGCGAGTGTGTATATATGTGCCCAAGATCCTGAGAGACGAATGAATGAGCAGAAGGGATTGTGATGTGGCCATCCTCCTGGGGGGTGATTTCTCACTTTCTGTTTCTCTCGTCTTTCTGGCGAGCACACACGCCCTATAGCAAAAAACCTCTCCAAAAAAAAAAAAGATAAATAAAGTTAAACCTAAAATTTGCTTAAGTCACATGCTTCTTTCATTGTTTTATGTAGTATAGAGAGTCACCAAGAATAAGCTTCTTTAGATACCTGAATTAAAATGAAAAAGTTTCTTAGTCTCTCTCTTTTTTTTTTAGATTTTTGCTATACAGCATGTGCATTCACCAGAGAAACCTTTCCCTCAGAGAGGATGGCCATGCCACAATCCCTTCTCCTCTATTCTCCTCTTGGGATCCTGGGCATGCATGCACACGCACCCACCATGAGTTTAAGTCACTGAATCCGGACGCAAACTGCGGTTGACCACGTGGGAGAGTCCATTACACCATCGTCTGGTCCCGGTACTCCTCTTAAATCTAGCCAAAAGATTCTTCATAATATCCACAGTTCCTCTTTCAAAACAGATAGGGTTAATCTAACCAATCCAACAACCTATTGTTGGTATAGACAATGACTAAATAATTTAACTGTTGAAACATTAGTCTATAAATAATGTAAAATATAACATATAATTTATATAAAATGTTAGTCACAAAAAACTGTCTACAATCCATAAAATTAACTTTGTAGGAAAAGGAGTAATATTGATTAATTCAGTTGATGAGAGCCTTAAATAATTAAGTGGGCCAGCTGGTGGCATAGTGGTTGGATCCCACACACGCTCAAATCGCTGACTGCACGATTTGAGTCCCAGACACTCTCTTCCCAGACACTCCACTCTCTTTCTTTCTCTGGTGAGCAAACATGCCCTACAGCCAAACTAAACCTCAACAACAACAAATTTAAGCAATATAATTAGACTTGCCAGAGTATAACCAACAGAAACTTTCCTTTTTTGTTGTTGTTGTTGTTGTTTTTTAAAGAATTATTCTACTAGGGCATGCGCCAGACCGCAGAATGCAGGAAGAGAAAGCAGAAGGGTGGACCTCGGGAGGATCTGCCAGGCTCGGCTGGACGAACCCGCGGCACCCAGTGTGGAGAGGTTGGGAGAGCCCCTGCTGGATGCTAAATCCAAGGTCACCAATCAGCTCATTGATTGTCAGTGGAAACTGGGCATGGCTGTGAGCTCTGACAGTTGCAGCTCTCTTAGATATATGTATGTGGCAGTGATGCTAAAAGTGGCGGATCATTCAGGGCAAGTAAAGAACAAGTGCTTTGAAATTTCAATTCCACAGTTTCAGAATTTCTACAGACAGTGCAAGGAAATCGCTGCAGTTATTGAAACTGTCTGAAAGCTGGTTATTTGGTTGAGATCCTGCTGTCGTCATTCTTAACACAGACTTCACTTTCTGCAGTGATATCGCATAAGGATCAAAGGATATTTACTGAATGGAACTACACTGTGGTATTTCAATTTTTGAAATAAGTCAAACAAGCTGGAATTAGTGATGATTGTGCAACCTTGTGAAGGAGCTGTACGTGACTGAACTGAATGCTTCAAATGATGTGCTCTGTGGTCTGTGAATTACATCTCAATAAAAAAACTCAAAGGAACAGAAGAATATAAAAAGAGTCAAAGGGGGACATAGCGTAATGGCTATGTCGCTGAACTCCCATGTAGCCAACCGCAGTTAGAGTCCTGGACCCAGTGACTTAAACTCACGCCGGGCGTGTGTGCAAGTGTGTCCAAGATCCCAAGAGGAGAATGGAGGAGAAGGGACTGTGGCGTGGCCATCTCCCCCTGGGGGGTGATTTCTCGCTTTCTATCTCTCTGACTCTCTCTGTCTTTCTGGTAAGCACACGCGCCCTATAGCAAAAGCCTCTCAAA
>NW_006204769.1:1228340-1237707 GCF_000334495.1 Tupaia belangeri chinensis
AAGAAACAGAAAAGTCAAAAGAACAGAAGCCAGCACGAGTTTATGTATTAGAGCAATAGTTTTAAAATGTACTGGTATTGGAAGCATTTTATGAAAAAAAGTCTTACAAGGAGTCACATATAATAAGATATATGTACTGATCCTTTGTGGTTCATAAAGTGAGTTAAGTGAGATGTGCCTCCCTCAAACCTTGTTACAACATTGGCACTGTACCTGTCTGATGTAAAAAATAAATAAACCATATACAGAAATCAGAAAAGTTAAAAAAAAAATTATTCTACTGGGGCTAGCAGGTAGTGTGGTGGTTAAGGGCATTGGATTTCCACATGGCTGACAGCAGTTTGAGTCCTGGACCCGGTAGCTTGCTTTCTCACTTTCCTTCTCTCTCTCTGGTTAAATTTTAAATAAACAATAAATAATAAATAAGGCTAAATAGAATCATTCCTTTTTTAAGAAATTACTTTGTTTAATCTTATTTATTATTAAAATAATTCCTTTAAAAACGAATTATTTTATTTAGCCTTTTATTGTTATTATTTTCCAGCTTGACCAGACAGAGAGAGAGAGAAGGGAGGAAAAGTGAGAAAGCAAGCCACAAGGTCCAGGACTTGAACCGTGGTCGGCCAGGTGGAAGTCCAGTACCTTTAACTGCCACGCAACCTGCCGACCCCCATGGCTCAGTTTTATAGCATGTGATTACTCTATAAGTTCATGAAATGAAATGACATAAAGCAATAATTCTAACTGAGCATAAATCAGAATCCATCTGGCAGAGTTGGTAAAACACAGCTGGCTGGGCTCTGCTTTCCAGAGCTTCTGTTTCAATAGGTTTTGGGTAGATTCTGGATAGTTCTAGTTCTAACAAATTTCTAGGTCATGCTGATACTACTGTTCTAAGAACCACACTTTGAAAACAACAGATCACACAGTAATGGTTAAGACAAAAATGGCTCTGGAATCAAAAAGACCTGAGTTATTCTCACTACCCACGTGATCTTGAGCAAGTTTGCTTTATGTTTTTATACTTTTTGCACTTTCAGACAGGGCCAAGTGAGAGAAATCATTCCCTACGGGGGTTGGCCACACCACAATCCCCTCCAGTTTCCTCTTGGGACTTTGGGCACACACGCACATGCACCTGGAGTGTTCTTCAGGACATGGGTCTGAGACTGGAACCACGGAGTTTAGCATACAGGACCCAGTGCCTTAATCACCATGCCACCTGCTAGCCCCGAGAAAGCTTTTTAATCTCTTATCCTGCCTTTACTGGTGGCAAAGACAGCTAAATGTCTGTCAGCAGCCATTGTTCTCTTGTTCTTACATAGTACAGAAGATACAGATGCAGATAACTGCTAAACACTTTAATTTTTCAGCCTCCCCTACACACATTTTTTTTTTTAAAGTTAAGTTCTGGCCATTGGGAGGTAGGATGAAGTGGTAAGTACGTAACTGAGTCATGCCCTCCTCCCTCCATCTGTCCTGTTAGTGAGGGTGGACTACAAAGAGTACAGGAGCCTGGCTTTGGAAACCATGGAGCTGCCACAGCTACCAAAGATGACATACACCAATACTATTCATGAGAGAAGAATAAAATTCTAACTTTATAAAGACACTAGTATTTTGGATCGCTGTTAAAGCAGACTAAATACACACCCCTCCTGGGTCACTGCAATGACTTCCTATGTGATTTATGTAAGCACCCTAGCACAGCATTGAACACATAATAATAAATATCAATAAGTATCTATCTATTCATATATAAAAAAGGAAAAATTAGTCAAACATAAAAGTAATATTATACACATAAGTTTAATAAACAAATATATACAATAAGATACCAAAATGACTAAAAATTTAAAAATGGAAAACAAAGATGCAGAAAACCAAAACTCTCACAGAATTTGGTGAAAGGATAAAATGAAACTTTTTTTTTGAGAGATTTTTTTGCTAAAGGGCACATGCACTTGCCCAAGATTCAGAGAGAGAGAGAGAGAGAGAAGAGAGAGAGAGAGAGAGAGAGAGAGAGAGAGGAAGAGACAGAAAGCAAGCAATCATCCCCTAGGGGGATAGCCATATAACAGTAGAAATTATAGCTGCAATCCCTTCTCCTCCATTCTCCTATCAGAATTTTGGGCACACTCACATACATGCCTGTCATGAGTTCCAAGTCACCGGGTCTGAGACTTGAACTGTGGTAAACCATGTGGGAGTCCAGCACCTTAACACTACACCACCTACTAGCCCCATGACACAACTTGTTTAAGAAAAATCAGATAGAGTCTTAAAACTGAACAATCTTATCCTATGACCTAGCAATTCTACTCTTAGATATTTCTCCCAACAGGATGAAATATATATATATATACATACACACACACACACACACACACTTTTTTTTTTGGAGAGGTTTTTGCTATATGGCGTGTGCACTTGCCAGAAAGACAGAGAGAGACAGACAGAAAGTGAGAAATCACTCCCCAGGGGAAATGGCCATGCCGCAACCTCTTCTCCTTCATTCTCCTCTCAGGATCTTGGGCACGCACACGCGCCCAGGATCAGTTTAAGTCACCAGGTCTGGGACTCGAACCATAGTCGACTACATGGGAATCCAGTGACATAGCCATTATGCTAACTGCTAGTCCCAGGATGACAATATATTTTCACAAAAGAGATGTGCGTAAGAATGTTCTAGGGTCGGCCCTATAGCCAAATGGTTAAGGGAGCTGCGTTTTACATGGCCTATCATGGTTCAAACCTCCTCCCCAGCAGCTTAAATGGCATGCCAAGAATGTGAGTGTGTAGTGCCCCAAATTCCAATGGGACAGAGAAACGGAGGAGAAGGAACTCAAATGTGACCATGCTCTATTGGGGGGTACTTTCTCCCTCTCCCCCTGCCATCCCACCCCCCGTCTGTCTGTCTGTCTCTCTCTCTCTAGCTGACAAGCGCACATACCCTCAGGGCACTAAAAATCTGGTTCATAATAGTTTTATATATGATAGTGAAAAACTAAAAACAGCCCAGGTATCCAACACTAGAATAAGTAAAAACGACGATACATTCATATAACGAAATATTACTGATGCATGCAAGCACATGGATAGATTAATCTCAAAAGCATCAAGCTGAATAAGAGAAGGCTCACAAAAGAGTACACACACCATATGATTCCATTTGTATAAAGTTCTAGAACAGGCAAGCTAATCTGTAGTAAAAAAAAAAAAAATCAAAATAGCGGTCACCTGTGGAGAAACAAAGAGTTTGATGGGAAAGCGGCATGAAAGGACTTCTGAAGTAATAGTTACATTCCATATCGTCCTGGGGATTTGAGTTACACAGGTGTGTATACCTTCATTGAAACTCAGCAAATGTATACAGTATTTATAAATTGTATTGTGTATAACTTTAACCTCAAAAGAAAAAAAACTAAATGAATATCGAATTCTAGTTAATGATATGCATATTCTGAAGTATTTAGGGGGAAATAAATTAAGGTTTGAAAGTTAACTTCAGACATCAAAAATAAGATAAATTGATGAATAAAAGGATAGATGGAAGAACAGATGTGTATTATACAATCAGTAAAAATAGTAACAGCACCTAGGTGGGGCTTACATAAGTGTTTACTGTAAAATTCTTTCAACCTTGTTGAGTGTTTAAGTGTTTTTATAATAGGGAGCAGCAGGTGGCGTGGTGGTTAAGGGAACTGGACTCCTACATGGCCAACAGTGGTTCAAGTCCTGGACCTGGTGGCTTGCTTTCTCAGTTTCCCACTCACTCTTGCTCGTTCACTCTCCTCTGTCCCTCTCTGGTCAAATTTAACTAATTAACTAACTAAAGTTAAATAAGAATTCTTTAAAAACAAAGTTTCTATAAAATGTCAGTTTAAAATACCTATGTGCATGTTTGCGTATCTGTCTTGTCTCTAAGGCTTGAAATGACCATTACTGCTATTACATGAACCCAAGATCAAATCTGACCAACCAACCGAATTACCAACCAAGGGTAAGACGGAGTTAGCAAGTTCATCTGACTAGTATTAAGCACCATTTCCCCTGACGTAAGTCCTTTACGTGGTGAACAGAGCTCACTGAAAAATTCCCCACTCGCAGGGTATCCATAGTCCAGGCTTCCCAGGATAGTCCTGTCCATGCCTGCTGTCTCACTTGTACCCCGTTTTAGAAAACAAATTGTGGGGACACGTTTAAGAGAGAGAATCTGAGGTACGGGGACATGCTCTGAGCAAACACCACCTGCTCTTTTGGAGTTTGGCAGAACCTTGTAACTTGTCTTTCCCTGACCTTGGCTGCAGACAGATCAGGGTGGAAATTACTAGGGGCGTTCCAACAGACACATCCCATGGACTTCAAGACACATCTTGATCCCAATTAGTAAAATCCAATCCCTGCTCTGCATCTGAAAGGTTCTTTAGCCTTCTCTGGGTGTGGTGGTGCACTCCTTATGGAGAAGTTGCTCCTTCCCCACACCTAACAGCTAGTTCTCTCTGCATTAGAAAAGAAGATGAGATTTTCTCTTGATGGGATTATCACCAAGGGATGCACCTGGCCTGGTGTGACTTAAGCCCTCATAGATTTGTTAACTGCTTCTTATTGTCTGTAACCTGGCAACCAATCTATGAAGTGTCGTGAAACATGCATGTGTAATGTCTCCTTGTACTATAAATAAAGACATCCAGTTCATCTGGGCGGCACAAGTTGTTTGGGCTACCTAGGCTCAGGCTGCTGGTGTCCATTTCTACTCTATTCCTTTGTCTCATTCTTTCCAATTCCCCTGTCCTGGCAAGATGGAGGGCTTTCTCTTTCTTGTCCTCTTTCTCTTCCTCACCAGCAGCCCCCGATCATGATTCAGCCAGACCAAAGCCCTGGGGCGGACACCAACAACAAATGATATGGTCAGTACCACTGACTTAACAATTCTATAAACTTATAAACTGATTTAGCAATTTTATAAACTCCTGGTGTACAATTTTCATTTTCTCCCTCATTTGCACAATTCAAATAACTTCTGAAGATTTCCTAATAAAGTCAAACTGGAATACTCACGGGTAGCCAAGGAAAAGGAGGTTGAGGATTGAATGGCTTCGAAAAAGATTGACGAGGGTCCAACAAAGTACCCATCCACACAAAGTGAGTAGCACCAAGCGAGCTGATATCAGAACCATGTAGTGGATCATAGATGCTGCGCCCGCCTTTGTGGCCTGAAAGTTTGGAAGCACCAGAAGAACAGTTTATAACTGATTGTATTCAAAGGCAACGCATCCGAATAAGAACTTAAAAGGTTTAGCAGAAGCTAAACTGTGCTGGAAAACAAACAGAAAAACTGCCCCAATCCATCGTATCTTCCTAATTCTTGAAAATTCAGTTACTGTCTAGGTACAGTCATTTCTTCCTCACATCTCTCTCATGCCGCATACAGGCCTCCTTCAAGTACAGATGCTATCGTCCATAATCCGTGTGCCCTGGGGCTTCTCAGGTAAGGCCCACAGACCACTCACCAGCATGCACTGGGTTGCTTATTTAACATGTCAAATGGTGACTTTCTTCTCCAGATGTAGAAAACAAAATCTTGAGTCAAAGAACTTGTATTTGAACACCTATGAGCTGATTTTCATGGACACAAAGACGGAGAACCACTCACTTATCTGTCTTATTTCTAGTACACTGTAAAGCTCCTCAACAGCAGCCACAATATTTCCGTTTTTCTTTCAATCCTCACCTCTAAATCTGTTTGCTGAATTAATGTCTAATAAGTTCCTGAAGGGCCAGTGCAGTTACACAGGCGGTACAGGACTGCTGTGCCATACTAGAGCTACATGGTTAGCCCAGGTTTGGATCGCAGGTCAACCTGAATACACCCCCACGCCCATGTCCCGGCTGGCTGGAAAAGGTGGGGGAAACATCACGGAGTGACAAGACCCTCTGAGTATTTTATTTTATTATTTCTTTTTACATGTAAGGTATTCTTGCTTCTATCGCTCTCAAAATAAACAAGCACAATAACCATTTTTAAAATAATTATTTAAATTTTATTATTATTATTTTTAAATTTGCTACAGGGCACGTGTGCTCACGAGAGAGAGAGAGAGAGGGAGAAAGAGAGAGAAAGTAGTAGAAAACAAAATCTTGAGTCAAAGAACTTGTATTTGAACACCTATGAGCTGATTTTCATGGACACAAAGACGGAGAACCACTCACTTATCTGTCTTATTTCTAGTACACTGTAAAGCTCCTCAACAGCAGCCACAATATTTCCGTTTTTCTTTCAATCCTCACCTCTAAATCTGTTTGCTGAATTAATGTCTAATAAGTTCCTGAAGGGCCAGTGCAGTTACACAGGCGGTACAGGACTGCTGTGCCATACTAGAGCTACATGGTTAGCCCAGGTTTGGATCGCAGGTCAACCTGAATACACCCCCACGCCCATGTCCCGGCTGGCTGGAAAAGGTGGGGGAAACATCACGGAGTGACAAGACCCTCTGAGTATTTTATTTTATTATTTCTTTTTACATGTAAGGTATTCTTGCTTCTATCGCTCTCAAAATAAACAAGCACAATAACCATTTTTAAAATAATTATTTAAATTTTATTATTATTATTTTTAAATTTGCTACAGGGCACGTGTGCTCACGAGAGAGAGAGAGAGAGGGAGAAAGAGAGAGAAAGTAGGGTGTGTCAGGTCTGGGACTCCAAGTGCCGTCAGCCATGTGGGAGTCCTTCATCTTAACCACCTCAACACCTGCTGGTTCTACAAAAAACTACTAAAGATTCAAAAGACAACCAGATCGTCCTTGACAGATCCCTACATAAATAAAAGTTTCGCGTTTTGCGATCATGGAAACAGTGCATAATTGCTTCCAACTCTTTATACCATAACTGTTCAAATATTTTTTAATCCCGAATCTTTAAAACTAAATATATTAAGAAAACATTGCTTGTCAAAACATGAAGTTTTGTAATACCATTTTCTTTCAGAATGAATTAGGAATAAGAAAATGAGCAAAATCGTAGGCGAAAATGGTGACTCTTTGTAATATCTGAAACGGCAATGACAGAACCGAAAAAGGAGAACAGATTATCTGGAGTCAACAGTACACAGGAGGGAACAGTAGCTTTTCAGGTCCCTGTTACATACGTATCCGTTTCTTAGTTTACAGATGACACTACACAGCATATATAATATGTGTATAGCACATATATGTGGTACATACAGCTATTTAAAAATGCTGTATAACAATACCATAATGAACTGCTGAAACCTCAAACTGTAGAAAAGGCTCAAGTCAGGGGCCATGAGTGGCATGGTGGTTGAGGTGCTGGACTCCCACATGGTCAACTGTGGTTCGACTCCTGGACCTGGTGGCTTGCTTTCTCATTTCCCCACCCAACTCTGTGTCTCTCTGGTCAAATTAAAATAAATGATTATATAAGTAAAAATAAATGAATAATTTAAAAAACTTTAAGAGCATATTTCGGGGCCAGAAGGTGGCATAGTGGTTAAGGGTGCTGGACTCCCACATGGCCGACCATGGTTCAAGTCCCAGACCTGGTGGCTTGCTTTTTCACTTTCTCTTGCTCTCTCTCTCTCTCTCTCTCACTCTGTCTCTCTCTCTGGTCAAATTAAAATAAATAAAGTTAAATACAATAATTCTGAAAGAAAGAAAGAAAGAAAGAAAGAAAGAAAGAAAGAAAGAAAGAAAGAAAGAAAGAAAGAAAAGGCTCCAGCTGCTCTGAGCCACCACTCCTCTTATGCACACCTCATATCAATGTACTTTACATGTCAAATGTAAGAATGGAAAGGAAGAGAAGGTATTGCGACAAGGCCATCTCCCCAGGGGACAATTGTTTAGGCCCCTGGAGTTACTCCACTGCCTCCATCCTCAAAAGTCCAGGGTTGGAGGGACCAGCAGTTAGTGTAATGGCTATGTCGCTGGACTCCCACGTAGTCGACTGCGGTTCAAGTTCCGGACCCGGTGGCTTAAACTCACGCCAGGCACATGTACATGCGTGCCCATCTCCCCTAGGGGGTGATTTCTTGCTTTCTGTCTTTCTGTCTCTCTCTGTCTGTCTGGCGAACGCACGAGCCCTATAGCAAAAATGTCACCAAAAAAAAAAAAAAAAAAAAAAAAAAGTTCAGGGTCGGAAACAACAACAAACTGTTTCTGCCAATATCACCAGAGCAGTAGAGCTTGGATTTGTTCATTAGTGTTGCCATTTTCCAGGGCTTAAGCTCTTAACCACTGTCCTGAAAGTGACAAAACTAATTACCAGGTCCTGAGAACACAGTAAGCAAGACCAAAAAGATCCCTGTCTTGAGGAAACTGCCCAACTAAGGAAAACAAACACTAAAATTATTTTTCTATTTTAGAGACAGGGTCTCACTATGTTACCCAGGCTGGCTTTGAACTCATGATCCTCCTGCTTTAGCATCCCAAGTAGTTAGGAGTACTAGCATGTGTCACCATGTCCAGCTCCTGAAGGTTAAAAGGAAATAATACCAACGTGTGGTTCTCAATAAAAGGATTGAAGTGATAGGATTTTTCATTTTTTACTTTATATTTTAGTGTTTTCCAGTTTCTTTCAATAAAGTGTACCACTTTTCTATTTAGAAACACAATTTTTATTTTTTAAAGCTTCTTAAAAATTATTTATTTGTATATCTGCATTGCCCATAGGAATAAAGCACTTTGTGAATCATGAAACAAACAAAAAGAATCTTCTTTATTAAAAAGAATGAATTACAGATGCGCCACGGCTTCGGTAGCGACCAGAGTTTCTGCCGAGCCTGAGCTGTGCTAGCACCTCCCCCAGGAGACCGTCACTGTCAGCCAGCCCGTTACACAGTAACCATGTGCGAACGAAAGGCCGTGATCAAAAATGCGGACATGTCTGAAGAGATGCAACAGGACTCAGTGGAGTGCGCGACTCAGGCATTGGAGAAATACAACATAGAAAAGGACATTGCAGCCCATATCAAGAAGGAGTTTGACAAGAAGTACAACCCCACCTGGCACTGCATGGTGGGGAGGAACTTCGGTAGTTACCTAACACATGAAACCAAACACTTCATCTACTTCTACCTGGGCCAAGTGGCCATTCTTCTGTTCAAATCTGGTTAAAAGCATGGACTGTGCCACACACCCAGTGATCCATCCAAAAACAAGGACTGCAGCCTAAATTCCAAATACTAGAGACTGAAATCTTCAGCTTTGCTAAGGGAACACCTCAATCTTTGAAAATTTACTGTGTTTTGCACAGGGCATTCTCTGTACTAGTTTGTTGTGGTTATAAAACAATTAGCAAAACAGCTTACATTTGTATTTATTTTCTATTCCATACTTCTCTGCCCATG
>NW_006204769.1:1237723-1245835 GCF_000334495.1 Tupaia belangeri chinensis
CTCTCAAAACCCTTCCTTTAAAAAATAAATCTGTTGGAGATGTGAAAAAAAAAAAAGAATGAATTAGTGGAAAAATGATTTTATTCATACAATCACTACATATATACATATATATATGTGTGTGTGTACTACACTACATATTAGTCCAGTTGAAGATATTTTCATACATGTTATAATTAACAGATAATTTTCCATTTTTATGTCTCTTAAATGTTTTCTTCTTCTCTTTTTTTTTTTTTAAGAGTTGCTTCATTTTGGTAAAAGAATAGCTGAGTTTACTTTATGTCTCAGGAAACAAGTATAGAAAAAAAGCTGGATGGGAGGGGAATAAACAGTCTATCTAGGTAGAGAGGCAGTCATTTCCAAAGAGCAGGTAACTTTCTGAATTAATCAGCTCCATCCTCATCTTAAAAATGATTGGTCTTGAGATCAGCAGATGGTGTAATGGATATGTAATTGTACTCCCACACTGTTGACTTAAGTTCGAGTCCTGGACCCAGTGACTTAAAACTCACACCAGACACATGAGTTTTAAATAAACTCACAAGAGGAGAATGGAAGAGAAGGGACTGTGACATGGGCATCCCCCCAGGAGACAATTTCTCACTTCTGTCTT
The DNA here is from genome assembly GCF_000334495.1 of Tupaia belangeri chinensis. NCBI lineage: Eukaryota > Metazoa > Chordata > Mammalia > Scandentia > Tupaiidae > Tupaia > Tupaia belangeri. The sequence goes on from NW_006204769.1 coordinate 1,238,340, forward strand.
TTTCTGTCTCTCTGGCAAGTGCATACATCCTATATAGCAAAAATCTCTTATTGAAAAAATAATTGATCAGGACCAGCAGATGGCATAATGGCTAAGTCTCTGGACTCCCATGTAGTCAACCACGGTTAGAGTCCTGGACCCGGGTGTGTGTGTGTGTGTGTGTGTGCCCAAGATCCCCCAAGAAGAGAATGGAAGAGAAGGGACTGTGGTGTGGCCATCCCACCTGGGGGGTGATTTTCTTGCTTTCTGTTTCTGTCTCTCTCTGTCTTTCTGGCGCCCCCCCATAGGAAAAAACCCTAAAAAAAAAAAAAAAAAAAAGGATCTTTCTCAGACTAGGAATCCTTTCTGGGACATAAGCAAAAAAGAGAAGGCAAATGTATTTCAATGGAAGCAAAGAAAAATGAGTTATGATGGTCTTTATTAATTTTGTTTATTTATATTATTTGTGTGTGTGTATATACAAACATGTATATACATAATCCATCCCCCCATCCACTGAGGGGAAATTTGATTCTGTGTTTGAGCACAGAATGAAAACAGAAAATACTTGATCGATGAACATTGTTGACATGGCAAAAAAAAATGCTGTATCCTTAACAAATAAAATAAATGAATTAAATAAATGAATACATAATTTTAAAAAAGGGGCTGACAGATGGCATGGAGGTTAAAGGCACTGCACTCCCACATGGCCGACTGTAGTTCAAGTCCTGGACCTGGTGATTTGCTTTCCCGCTTTCCCTTTGTCTCTCTCTGGTTAAATTAAAAAATAGTGGTAACAAATGGAATTAAAATAAATGACTAAGCTTTTTTTAAAAATGCTCTATCTTTAGATCTGATAAGCCAGAAATTCACAAAATTACACTTCATATGAACTTATCTAAGTCTGAAATGTGCAAACTCTTTATATTTGTTACCACCCAGCACTGTGGATATGGTATTGGATTCTCTTTTTTAATTCTTTTATTTAACTTTATTTACTTATTTTGATTTTGATGAGAGAGAGAGAGAGGGAAGGAGGGAGGGAGGGAGGGAGGGAGAAAGCAAGCCACCAGATCCAGGACTTGAACCACAGTTGGCCATGTGGGAGCCCAACGCCCTTAACCACCACACTTCCTGTTGGCCCCAGATTAATTACTCTTTAATTCACGCTGTAGAAAGTAGTTTCGGGGCTGGCAGGTAGCATGGTGGTTAAGAGCACTGGACTCCCATATGGCAGACAATGGTTTGAGTCCTGGACCTGGCGGCTTGCTTTCTCACTTTCCCTCTTTCTCTCTCTCATTCTGTCCCACTCTGATCAAATTAAAATAAACAGACAAATACAGTTAAATTAAATAATTCTTTAAAAAAAAAATTGTTCCAATTACAGAGAAGTATACTTACTTTCCTATACACATATGTATGGAAAATATTCTATTTAACACATACACACAAACACCCCTTAACATCTAATTTCATGTTTGAGAGAAGAATAACGTTTTAATGCATACCATGCAAATTATTTCTTTAAAATTTGCAACATCTACAGTATACAAAAGAGAATAGTATGTATTGATTGGAATAAAATTAGAACAGTAAATCCTTTTTTGAAATTATCATAAATTAGTGATAGAACTTTGTTTTTTATATTATTATTTCTTTTTACATGTCAGGTATATTTTATTTATACTTGAAACTGTCTTCGTAGTTGTTTTTTTTTCTAAACACTTTCTGTAAAGACAAAAATTAATAAAGTATTTGATACCATTTTCCAGACACAATAGGAATGAAACATCTTTTTAATAAATACTTTAATCTTAATGAACATGTATAATTAAATCAATTTGTCAAACAAGATGCTACACAATTTAGTTAATTTCATTAAAAAATGTTGAGATATATTTTAGGAAAAGAATCACTATACACCTGTTATTTTAAATTTTTAATTTCTGAGCGAATAATACATTCACCTTGCTCAAAATACAAACACTTCCTTCCCGCTGGCCTCCTCTCTGAGTTGACAAGGCAACCAGTTATATATTTGTACATCCTTCCTGAAACTAATTATTCATATAGAAGCAAACATATTTTGTTCCTTCCACTTGCCCTATTTTGAACACCATTCTACGTTTTGCTTTTTTCACTTAGTATCTGACATATGTAAAGGTAGAGATTTAAGTCTTTAATTTAAAAAATCTACTTAAACTGAGCTTAAGTATTCTGTTCCCAGTAAGAACTAGAAAACAGCTAAGGCTTCTTTAGAAAACAGCTAATATATTCTAATATACAGTTAAGGCTCTGCAAAAGCTGCTCAACTACTTTTAAGCCTTTTTAAAGAAAACAATAAAGCACTTCAAGTAATAGCCTTTTGCAGCAACAAAGTAAAAACCCCACTAATGGCTTACACACTAACTGGATATACTAAATGGTACACCAATTACCATTTTCAAGTGGCTGAGAAGATGAAACAGAGAGTCATTCCCCGCCTGTTTTAACAGATATAAAACAAACAACTGAGGAGTTCCTCCCTCCAGAGAAAGAACACTTTCTCAAAATAGACAAAAGCAGGCATCAAAATGAATGCTTAAAAATACATCACCTAAATAAAGAACCTTAGAGAAAAGGTTACAGACAGCCTTTCCCACTGTGAAAAATAATCCTACTACCTAGGTTTTCCAGTTAACTTCGAATGGCTTCTAGATCATGATTCAGCATATCCACTACTCTGTGCTCACAGAAATAAGTCTCCTGGAAATCAGAGTTTAAATATACAAATGGGGTCAGCAGGTGGCATGGTAGTGAAGGCGCTGGAATTTGCACATGGGCTACTGTGGTTCAAGGCCTGGACCTGGCGGCTTGCTTTCTAACTCTCCCTCTCTCTCTGGCAAAACTCATGCTCTCTCTGGCTCATGTGAAAAAAAAAAAAAACTCTTAAAAAAAAAAAAAAAAAAAAAAAAAAAACAAGGACTTCCTGCATATTTCTAGAAGAAAAAAAAGTAGACTTTCAGCTGTCTATGAGTATAGAAACTACTTGCTTAAAATTCACACTGAATGGGACTAGCAGGTGGTATAGTGGTTAAGGCACTAGAATCCCACATGGCGGGCCACAGTCTGAGTGCTAGACCCAGTGGACTGAAAATGACTCCAGATACATGGGCATGTATGCCCAAAATCCTGAGAGGAAAAAGGACTGTGGTGTGGCCATTCCCCCTGACAGGTGATTTGTCACTTTCCCTCTATCTCTCCAGCCAGTGCAACATGCCTTATGGCAAAAACCATAAAACAATTTTTAAAATTCACACTGAATTCTAAGTTCCAAGATTAAAATTATCAACCATGTTGGTTAACATGTTTTATTTTTGTCATTATTTATAGGGCATAAAATAACAAAATCTTAAAAAACACATTTTCCTTCCTCACAAGTATACAAAAAATGACACTGACTCTATCAACAACTTTTAATTTTAAAAAGATCATTTTAATGTTCTAATTCTTTCCTCTTCTGCCAACTAAACTTCAATTCTAATCTTCAAATTACTCCTATGCAAATGTCAACGGTCTTTTAAATTACTAAGGTTTCTTTTTGAAAGAATTATTTTATTTAACTTTATTTATTTATTTATTTTAATTTGACCAGAGAGGGACAGAGTGAGCAAGAGAGAGAGAGGGAACGTGAGAAGGCAAGTTACCAAGTCCGCCTCTCAAACCACAGTCAGCCACGTGGGAGTCTAGTGCCCTTAGCCACCATGCTACCTGCTGGCCCCCCAAATTCTTAAGTTCTAATAAGTTAAAACAGTTGTTTCTTGCCAGCAAACTCCATAAATGGTATATAAACAATTTCAAGAGAATGTTAACATGAAAGTGAGTGTTTTAGATATAACTACATGTACAGATAACTCCTCATATTAACACTTACGTGAAATTCATCCTATTTTTACTGGAACTATTAAAATTAAAAGACTGCACTGAAAAACTCAGAAGCTGAAAATTAGCTCCTACCTGACAAAGGAGATTTCTAACCATTCTCTTGAGTTACTTTGCATCTGAATTTCAAATATATTACAGGAAAACCTTTCTTTTAAAGTACTGGCACAGTTTACATGGGGGTAAAGAAATGAATACACAGCTACACTCAAGTTATAGCTGGACATCTCACATGTTCACCCTGACCGATTCTGGTCACTTCCCTGGCTACAAGTGATAGCAGACAGTGAACAAGCGGTTACCTCTGAGATGAGGGCCCACACGAGCCTCCTCGCAAGCATCACTGTGATGAATGCTGCCAGGTGATAATCAATGAGATGAAAGTTCTATAAGAGAAACAAATAACTGCATCAGAATGTGATGTGTATCTAACTGGCTACTACAGTAATAAAGGCTGTCCCTCAAAAGATCTTCCTTAGATCACCTTATCCTTATAGACTCTGGGAAACTGAGATATCTTGAAAGAAACTACCAGGCTGGCAGGTGTTGTCGTGGTTAAGGGTGCTGGACTTCCACATGGCCGACAGAGGTTCGAGTCCGGGACCTGGCAGCTTGCTTTCTCACTTTTCCCCCCCGCTCCAAAATTAAATAAATAAAATTAAATAAAAAAAATTCTAAAAAAAAAAAAAAAGACCACTAACCTTCTACTTACTTCTACTTTGTTGACAAACTACATTAGTTTTCCAGACTATTTTAAACTATGTGGAATGAATTCCTCTCCATTTTTGAAAGCTTACAGTATTCAAGGGGAAAGATTACAGGTTTGGGTTGATAAGTGATAACCTTAAGAATTATGGTAAGAATACGGGGCCAGCAGATGGTGTGCTGATTAGGGATGCTGGATTCCGACGTAGCCAACCACGGTTCGAGTCTTGGTCCTGGCAGCTTGGTTTCTCACTTTCTCTCTCACACTCTGTCCTCTCTGGTCAAACTAAAAAATAAATAAAGTTAAATCAAAGTATTCTTTTAAAAAAAGAATTACGGGGAACCAGCAGTTAGCGTAATGGCTAAGTCGCTGGACTCCCACGTAGTCGACCGCGGTTTGAGTCCCGGACCCAGTGGCTTAAACTCACGCTGGGAGCGTGTGCGTGCGTGCCCAAGATCCCGAGAGGAGAATGGAGAAGGGATTGCGGAGTGGCCATCCCCCCTGGGGGGTGATTTCTCGCTTTCTATCTCTCTGTCTCTCTCTGTCTGTCTGGGGAGCGCACGCGCCCTATAGCAAAAACCTCTCCCAAAAAAAAAAAAAAAAGAATTACGGTAAGAATACTTGATCTAAAGTCCTCTATTTCTGTGACAAATTTAATGAATCAGCTGGATTTCCAGTGTTCAGGAGATACCATTGTTGGCCTTATTTTAATCAAATTCAATTATGATCATCTAAACAGGCATCTATCAATACCCAGCTCTCTGCTGATTTGTTGTATCAATTATATTTACTTAGTCTTTCTCCCTAACATGATGAAGTATGCCTTGTATTTGACCACTTCTATAAAACAGTAACACAACCTTACATGCTATCTACAGTTCCTTCTAGTTGTAGGTCTGTATACAGATAACTATGATAACTGGCAACAAGTCTTTAGCAACAGTATCCCAGGAACCAACAAAATTGGGATATATTTCATTTCGAAGATAAAAAGAATTGTAGATTTCTTTCAGACTACAGAATTGAATTTCTCAATTAATTAATTCACTATGTACCCTGCACCCACAACGTGCCAGGTACCCTTCTTGACACTAAGGACACAGTGCTGGCAATGACTGCCAGCTCTTCCACTCCTGGATCTTCATTTTTGCTGTAGTGTAGAGGGAAGAGGAATGGCAGGAATAACTAGTTGTTCCTTTTGCCACTATAATAGAATTTAACTGGAAACTGACTCCTGGCTAACCAAAGCTTTACTTCCCAGCCTCCCTCACAAACACTACTCTAAGAACTGAGGAAAAGTCCAAAGAATGCCCTTACAGGTGAAATCGAGCAGGGAGCCCCTGGGAATGGGTCCTCAGTTTCCCCTTTCTGTGAAAGAAAAATAATTTCCCAAACTGAAAATTAATAAGGGCTGAACTAAAATTATAAGTGTATTTCCTAAGGTTCTTGGAATACAAGGTCCATTTACATTGTAATGGCTCAAATAAGGGGTAAAACTTCAGACTTTCCTTATAATAATGAAACAACACTGGACATGAATGAGGGCCATTTGACCTCCAGAACTCTCACTTAAAGGAAAGATAAGGTTTTCATTCCAATACGTAAGATGTTCTGTAGGAGGGAAACTGCTGACTGTAAGCTCAAAGAAAAAAGCATTACGGATCACAAATTAGGTGGTTAGCTCACCCAAGCACTATAAAACCAAACCGTAGGCAGATGGTGTGTTGAAGGAAAGTACAGCTTTATTTCAAAGTGCAAAGCAAGGAGCGGGCAACTCACACTGAAAAGACCCAGTCTCCCGGAGGTGTTCCCCACATGTGTTTTTAGGGCAAAATTAGGGGCACGAGCAGTTCAGTGACTGGTTCAAGAGGAGGTGATCATCTCGTGGGCATTCTTGATTGGTGAGGCCTTAGATAATCAAATTTCTGTTCAGGTTTCTGGAGCCATTCAGCCTGGGGTCATTGAGCTCAATAAAGTCCAGCTGCAGTGGTGCATGATGCTAAATTACTGGCTTCACAGGCTGGGACTACATGGAAGGTCTGGGTTCCAACTCCTGTCCAAGGTTAAGGCCAGGTAAGGTGGCATGTGTCTCTAATCCCAGCAACCTGGGAGGCTGAGTCAGGATAGCAAGTTAGAGGTTGGCCTGGGCAATACAGTAAGACCCTGCCTTCTTTTTTGTTAAGAAAAGGAACTAGGCATGGAGGTACACACCTGTGGCCCTACAGTAAGGCTAAGGCAGGAAAATCATGACAGGGCAAGTCCCTGTCATTAAAATGGAGAAAAAAAGGGGGGGGGGGGCAACAAGAAGGCTGGAGTGAGGCAATGAGAATTAATTTCAGGGTTTTATTCTCCCCCCTTAATGGAAAGATAAAGGAGTAATTAAGGCAAAGGGTTAATTTTGCCTTATTTATTTATTTATATTTTTAAATGCTTACTCTGGCTGCTCAGTGGAGAATATATTATTGCAGGGCAAGATACATTAAGAAGTTATAACTGGGGCTGGCAGGTGGCGTGGGGGTTAAGGGTGCTGGACTCCCACATGGCCGACCATGGTTCAAATCTCAGACCTGGTGGCTTGCTTTCTCACTTCCTCTCTCTCTCTCTCTGATCAAACTGGAAAATAACAATGATAATAATAATAAATAAAGTTAAATAAAATAATTCTTTAAAAAAAAAAAGAAGCTATAACTTGGGACCAGCAGTTGGTGTAATGGCTATGCTGCTGTACTCCAATGTAGTCGACCGCAGTTCAAGTCCGGACCAGGTGGCTTAAACTCACACCAGGCACATGCGCATGTGTGCGTGTGTGCGCAAGATCCCAAGAGGAGGATGGAGAAGGGACTGCAGTGTGGCCATCCCCCCTGGAGGGGGGGGGGGGGGTTTTTCC
>NW_006204769.1:1245871-1264490 GCF_000334495.1 Tupaia belangeri chinensis
TATAGCAAAAAACCTCTCACCAAAAAAAAAAAAAAAAAAAGACACTATAGCTTTTGGGCCAGAAGACGGTGTGCTGATGGCACAACTGGCCTCATGGGAAGGTCCTGGGATGGAGTCATGGGGCGTCCTTCTGCACACCGGGTTCCCATGCACACATACCTGTGATCCAGGCTAGCTGAGACTGGGGGTGGATCACAGTATGAGGACTCTGTTGGGCGTGCCTGCCTTTTTCCCTCTACCTCTCTTGTGGAAGAAACAAACTTTAAACCAAAGAAGTTATTGCTTCTAATTCAGGTGAGAAATGATGACAGGATGAACAGGAGCATAGCAATGGGGATAGCATGAAATGACCAAATTTGGGATATACATGAGAAACAGAGCAGTCAGAATGTCAAGAGGTGGCTTACCACTCCTCAGACAATTTCCTTTTCTATTTCTGTCTTAAGAGTATTTTGCATTCTAATTTTATTTATCCTCTCTTAGTTCTGAGATTCCTCCCAGTCACCCCACTCCTCCAAAATAATGCATGCAGATTCACTAGTCCCATAATGTCTTGGTTCTATAAATGCATCACCAGGACATTTTCTAAATAAAAAAATGCTAAGTGACTACTTCATCTACTTATCTTTTTGTTAGCAAATGTTGTTATAGTCTAAATGAATGAAAACTGGTGATCTGTTTAAGATTAACTCTTTATAGAGCCCAAGGGCCAGCAGTGGCATGGTGGCTAAGGCAGTTGGATCCCACGTGGCTGACTGTTCAGGTGAGTCCTGGATCAGGTGGACTGAAGAAAGGGCCAGGTGCACGCACGCCTATGTGTACGAGAAGGTGCTGCAGCATGACCACCCTCCCTGGGGGGTGCTTTCTTACTTTCTCTTTCTCTCTCTCTTTCTCTCTCTCTCTCTCTCCAGCGAGTACACATGTGCTCTGACAAAAGCAAAAGCAAAACACAAAATATAATAAGAGCCTCTTACTCCTGACTATTCTAAATAATTTACTATTTCTAGCTTTCATGTTTCTTAGGGTTAAGACTCATTAAGCTGGGCCAGCAAACGGGGTGATGGTTAAGGTGCTGGACTCCCACATGGCTGATTATGGTTTAAGTCCTGGATCCGGTGGCTTAAAAAGCATGCCAGGGGGCCGGCAGTTAGCATGGCAGTTAAGGCGCTGGATTCCCCCATTGTTGACTATGGTTCAAGTCCCAGACCTGGTGGCTTGCTTTCTCACTCACTCTCTCTCTCTCTCTCTCTCTCTCTGGTGAGCACACATACTCTGCAGCAAATTTTAAAAATAATAGCAATGATAAATTAAAAAAAAAATAAAAATAGAAAAGCATGTTGGGCAGGTGTGATGTGTGCCCAGAATCCTCAGAGGAAAATGGAGAAGGGAAGCGGGCAAGCCCATACCCCCTGGGGGTGATTTCACACTTTGTCTTTGAGTATCTCTCCCCATTGAATGCATATGCGTGCTCCAAGGCAAAGAAAAAAAAAGACTCATTAAGCTAATTTAATTGAGAACTAGAATAATAACTTTGCATGTTCAGGTGTCCACATTTACTTTTGATAATTATTAAGATTCTGAAATGGAAAAAGAAACAAGTTTCTGGGTCAGGCACGCAGAAAAACACTTGGACAACAAACCACGTATTTGGGACAGTTTTTTCTAAAGCATCCCAGTCAAGTAACCACCTTCCCTGCTGGAACAGCTTCAGTGGGGGATCTCCGCAGGTCCCTGGCAGCCCATTTCCTCTCCAAGCAGCTCACTGGCTCAGGCCCCTACCAGATTCGTGAGCTATAACCTTCCTCCCTCGTCACGTGTGTTACTCTTGGTCTCACAACTCGGTTTTAGCCTTTGTGTTAACAAAGACCACATGCAGCAGATAAAGTGAACCAGTATACACCACGGACTTCTTTACATGTGTTTCCCCTACAACAGAGGCAGGAGAGTTAAATGTGGTACTTCCTGACTTTCCTGCAAGGTATTATTTGGGTTCTGCCAACCACACACACTACATAAAACTGGAATTCAGTACTGAGTAAAGTGAGGAGGGGGACTTGGTAAAAGGCATCTATTTTTGGTCGCATGGATCAGGGCAAAGGAATTATAACCCTGGAGTTGGCAGTATTGCATCAAGTTCCTGATTATGATAGGAGCTTTGGCTCTGTTCAATTCAAGACCAACATGTGTGGGTGACTTTTTTTTTTAAAGGTTTTTGCCATAGGGCATGTGTGCTGGCTTCATAGAGACAAAGTGAGAAATCATTCCCCAGAGGGGATGGCCACACCACATGCCTTCTCCTCCATTCTCCTACTGAAATGTTAGGTGAACATGCAGGTACCCAACATGATTTTCAAGCTGCCAGGTCCAGGACTCAAACCACAGCTGGCCACGTGAAGTCTAGAGCCTTAACCACTATGCCACCTGCTGGCCTGTGCAGGTGATTTTGAAGAATTCTAATCAGAAAGGGTAGACTGGGAGAAAAGCTCCTTTTCCAAGCTGCCAGGGCTATGGTTTGAACCACATGGTCAGCTACGTGGGATGCAGGCCACAGGGCCAGCAGAAGGACTCTTTCATTATAGTAAAAATGCAATTGAGAAGTTTGCAGATGAGAAGTTTCTAGGGTGATGTCAAACTAGAAATACTTGAACTACTCAATAAGCACTTAAGGAGTAAATACAGAATAAATACAAGGAGTAAAGCATAGTAGATTGGTCTGGAATTGAGTCTTCATTTGCAACTATGTGGTTCTGGGCCAGTTCATAGGTTTCACATCCCTCACTTACAAGATGGGAGTCATTCAGCAGTATCTACCTGGTTTTACAAAGAGTAAATATAATAAATGTTTGCCATGGGCACTGTTAAAGATAGTGAGGTATTTACTTAAACAGCCACACAGCTAAAAGCAGCCTTAAAGATCATGTCTCTGTTTCCCTGTGCTCTTTTCCCTGCCTGGCTTAGAGGGCAGGACCTTGAAGGCTGTATGCTGGAAGATGGCAGAGCCTCCTTCAGCCTGGGTCCCCTTACTAACCACATGGAAGGACTTGCACGATTGCCAGACTGCTGTATGTTTGAAGCATTATTATACAAATTTGGGCATGTTTATTAATAGAAGCTATCATTTTCCTAATTCAGACATGAATAGGGGTAGAGCTGCTAGAATTTAGTTGTTTTTTTTTTTTTAAGTAGTTTTTGCCTTAGGGTGCATGTGCTTGCCAGAGAGACAGAGAAAGAGGCAGAGACAGTGAGAAGGAAAGTGAGAAATCATGCCGTGGAGAGGATGGGCACTCTGCAACCCCTTCTCCTCCATTCTCCTCCCAAGATCTTGGGCACGCATGCACGCACACATGCCCCCAAAGTGAATTTCATGCCACTGGGTCTGGGACTCGAACCATGGTCAGCCATGCAGGAGTCCAGCAACATAACTGCTATGCCATCTGCTGGCCCCCGAGTTGCTAGAATTTAATCATACTGACACTTCACACTTATAACAAATTTAACACAGTATACAGAAAGCTAAACCTTATCAAAACCTTTCTGTGATATCATTATATCAAATTATTTAAATGTTTTCTGCATTTTCATTTATATTTTACTTCCTCTGGTAGTGTTAGTTATTTTAACAAAATTATCATGAAATTTTATTTCTGAAAGTAGTCTGTGGTTTAGTAGAAAAACATTACAAGAAAACATTTTTAAATAATTTCTACATATAAACTTTCCAGCTAGTTTCTTGACTAAGTAACATGAACTTAAAGGCCTACTGACACTTACCAATGAAGTACAAGAAGCGGGATGATTGTAAGGGTACCACCAAACTGTTTTATAGATGTTGATGTACTGAATGAATAGAGCAACTAACAGGTAGATGAAAAACAGAAACTCAAAGAGCAGGCTTCCATCTACAGGCAAGTCGGGAATTTGGCAATGACGAACAGGACCTGGGGTGATTAAAGCTGTGATAGGTGGGACCGGAAGGCCAATGGCACTACCATTCCTGAAAGAGAAAACTGCAGTTAACTCAAATGGGGATACTCTTAATGTCACAGAGCTCCCGCTGTCTTTTCACCTACCCTTTAACTACTGGCCTTCCCCAAGACTCTATCCTGGGACCCTCTTTCCTTCTCCCTCCATACTCAGTGATCTAGGACAGCGTCATGGCTTCTATTATCCCTTACATGCTAACGACTAAAATTTCTCTCCACAGGATTCACTGCTGAGTTCTAGACCTGCTTCCAACTGCCTGCAGACATTTCTGTTAGTCCTACAGCTCGGACCCAGGTTCATGGCTCACCCAATTAGCTACTCAAACCAGAAACCTGAGTAATAAGATTTTTTCATCTGCCCCTCCATAACCAATCACTCGCTAAACCTTAGAGATTCCACTTTATACAACTCTCTCCCAATTGCTCCTTCCCCTCTAAACCTATGCCTTCGTACAAACATTAACATTGTCAGAATCCTCCTAAATTTAACTACTCTCACCAAACCCTCCAATCTGCCCTCAAGGATTTTCTTTCCTTTTTTAAAAAAATTATTCGACTTTATTTATTATTATTATTATTTTCAATTTGACTAGAGAGGGAAAGTGAGAAATAAATCTTAAATATATACATATATATATATATATATATATGTATATGTATATAAAAGAAAGAAAGCTAGACACCAGGTCCAGGACTCAAATGGTGGTCGACCACGTGGCAGTCCAGCACCTTAACCACCACACCACCTGCCAGCCCCCTGCCTTAAAGGATTTTCTAAAGAGAAACTTTGATTGTTACTCTCTTACCTAAAACTCTTTAATGGCTCTCCATTGCCAATGGAATAATATCTAAGCATTCCTAGCACATTCTATGAGGCCCTCTGCTTAAAACTAAAACTAGCCTCACCTTTTTTTTTTTTTTTTGAGAGGTTTTTGCTATAGGGCGCATGTGCTTGCCAGAAAGAGAGACAGAGAGACAGAAAGCGAGAAATCACCCCCCCAGGGAGGATGGCCACGCCACGCAGTCCCTTCTCCTCCATTCTCCTCTTGGGATCCTGAGCACACATGCACACACACCTGGCGTGAGTCTAAGCCACCAGATCCAGGGCTTGAACCACAATTGACTACGTGGAAGTCCAGTGACATAGCCATCATATCAAGTGCTGGTCCTGACTAGCTACACCTCTTAGTCACTCTCCTCCACATGAATCCCATATGATACTCGTGCTATTTGCTGCTTGGAACATATACCTTGTTCTTTTGTGCACATTTCCATTACATGTAATATTCTCCATAACCACCCTTAAATTTGCACATACACACATTTACTAACAAAGTCCATTAAGACTTCTACTCATTCCAAGATTTTTAAGTTTATTTATTTCTTGTATGAGTGAGCGGGTAAGAGTGAGCATGTGTCCCCAGCAGGGTCTTGAGGCTGCAATCCACCCCAGCCAGCCCTGGCTCATGGACATGTGCATACCCAGCGTACTGAGGGAGGTCTCTGGATGCAAATCTAGAAGCTTCCCAAGTGGGTCAGGCTCACAGAGCATCACATTTAACACTGCGCCACCATCCAGCCCCCCGTTCATCAAGACTTATAAGATGCTTGAACATATCCTCTGTGAAACTTAATTCTATCTCAATCAAAACTGATTGCTCTCTCCCCTCTGCCAACATTATACCTAAACTATGCCTTTAATATTTAATTTTTCATATTGTAACATGACATTCTTACATACATTTATGTCTTGTCTACCAGACCACAATTTCAAGACAAAGACTACATTTTTCTTAGTTGAATAGAAACATATTCTTTTAGGCTGAGAAGTAAACAGATCAATATGGCCAAGCAAAGGAGTTCTTAAAACACAAATAGGGGCCAGCTGGCAGTGTAGTGGTTAAGGTAGCTGGATCCCACATGGCCAACTGCACAGTTCAAGTCCTGGATCTCGCAACTTGCCAAACACGCCAGGTGTATGTGCACGAGTGCCCCAAATCCCAAGGAAAATGGAGAAGGGATTGTGGCAGGGTCACACACCCCCAGAGGGTGCTTTCTCACTTTATCTCTTACCTAGCACCAACCGATAAGGTGCTTATCTGTTGCTTTCCAGTGAGCGTCGATGCCCTACAGCAGATTTCAAAAAATAAATAGGGCCAGCAGGTGGTATGGTGGTTAAAGCACTGGACTCCCACCTGACCGACCATGGTTCGAGTCCCAGACCTAGCAGCTTGCTTTCTGTCTCTGGTCAAATTAAAAAATATACAAATAGGGGCCAGTGGATATGGCATAGTGTTTAAGGCATTGGACTCCCAGATGGCCAATGATGGTTCAAGTCCCAGACCTGGCAGTTTACACTCTCACTCTTTCATCAGATCAAAAAACATAAATAGGGGCCAGCAGGTGGCATAGTGATTAAGGTGCTGGACTCCCACATGACTGACCATGGTTTGAGTCCCAGACCTAGCAGCTTGAAACTCATGCCAGACATGTGTGCCTACATGTCTAAAATCCTAAGAGGATAACGAAGGAGAAGGGACTGAAGTGTAGCCATACTCCCAGGGGGATGATTTCTCACTTTCTGGCTCTCCGCCTCTCTGGTGAGCACATGGTTCCTATAGCAAAAATCCCCTCCTCTCGCCCAAATATATACAATTAAATAAATAATTATTTTTTTAAAAGTTAAGAAAATGTAATTCCTTTTCTATTGTTTTTTTTTCCCCCAAGCTCTATTACAGGTCAGAAATAGATGGGCTATTTAAAATGGTAAGATGGGGGCACTGAATAAAATTTCCTACTGTTTATATGCCTGCGATTAGTTATAGAGCTCTAAGGGTCTACTACTGTTTACAGAACAAGGAAAGATGCACGTGGTTTAGGGCCAGCAGGTGGCGTGGTGGTTAAGGCACTGGACACTCCCAAGTGGCCGACCACAGTTTGAGTCCCAGATCTGATGCCTTGCTTTCTCATTTTCCTTCTCTCTGTGTGTCTGTCTTTCTCTGGTCAAATGAAAATAAATGAATGAATAAATAAATAAAATAAATACTATTTAAAAAAAAAAAAGATGCGTGTGGTTTAGAAACTTCCAAAGATGATTTGAGAAGAGAAACAGGACTAGTGTTATCCTAGTACTTTAAAATTTCCAAATATAGAATTCTACCAGTGGTATGTGGCATTTATAGTACTTTAAGTGACTCATGGGAATATGAACCCTGCTCATTCTGAAACGTTAAGAATATTGTGGCAGAAACTCAGAGTTAGAAGGGAGAACAGAAACAGGGAGAGGCAGTGAAAAGAAGAATTGGAAAACCTGTATAAATTTCTTCCTCTCACTCCCAGAGTTGCTCCAATAGAGCAAGCCTTCCAAGTAACAGACTGATCTACCACTGAGTCTTGGAACCACACGTGATCAACCATAAAGCAGTCCTTGACATACCACTGCCGTGGGACCTGTTCTGGAAGATGGGCCGCAACAATGCACAACTCCAGGAGATATTCCAGAGAATACAACATGAAAAGTGGCCTGTGGAGCTACAGAAATTGGTAGGCTTTAATGGAGAAGATTGATGTCAGCAGCCAATCAATCCCTTCACTCCAGTTAAACTTAAGATATTGAAATTTAGGGACCAGCAGTTGGCATAATGGCTATGTCGCTGGACTCCCACGTAGTCAACCGCAGTTCGTGTCCCGGACCCAGTGGCTTAAAACTCATGCCGGGCATGTGTACATGCGTGCCCAATATCCCAAGAGGAGAATGGAGAAGGGATTGCAGCATGACCATCCCCCCTGGGGGATGATTTCTCGCTTTCTCTCTGTCTCTGTCTGTCTGGCGAGCTCACATGCCCTATAGCAAAAACCTCTCCAAAAAAAAAAAGATACTGAAATTTAAATTTCATATGAGGCATTACACAGTTAGGATCCACTACTCTAGAACAAACTAAAAATCCTTATTCTCCTTCAGTCAAAAATACAGTAAGGGAGGCCCAGTGGAACATCAGTAAAAACTTGCTGCTCTGCAAAGCAGTCCCACATGGGAGGGTTCCTGATTCAATCCTAGAGGCCTTCCTGAATTCACCAGGCATGTGCATGACCAAGATTCAGGACTGGCTGAGGACTAGGGGTGGACCATGGTATTGGGACCCTGTCATGGGTGGCTTGCGCTCGCTCGCTCGCTCTCTCTCTCTCTCTCTCTCTCTCAATAAAATACATTTTAAAGAAAAAGAATTACATTAAGGGGTTTAAAGGTTTTTTTGGGGTTGTTTTTTTTTTTTTTTTTTGAGAGAGATTTTTGCTATAGTGTGCATGTGCTTGCTGGAGAGACAGAAAGGAAGGACTCACCCCCCAGGGGGATGGCCACACCAAACTTCCTTCTCCTTCATTCTCCTCTCAGGATCTTGGGCAAGCATGCACACATACCTGGCATGAATTTCAAGCTGTCAGGTCCAGGACTTAAATTGTGGTTGACTACACGGAAGTCCAGCACCTTAACCACTATGCCACCTGCTGGCCCCTAAAAGAGTTCTTACAGAATTTTTCCTAAGTAAAACAGACTAGTGTGCTTCGGCCAATATTAACAAAGTCTATAAAATGCTGAACTTTAAAAAAGGCATTCAAATCAAAGTACAAAAGATCTGCACTCATGATATTCTGTTTTTTAAAGAATTATTTTATTGAACTTTGTTTGTTTGTTTTGGTTTGGCTTGGTTTTTAGAGAGGCTTTTGCTACAGGGTGCATGCACTCAGCAGAGACAGAGAGACAAAAAGCAAGAAATCACCCCCCAGGGGGAATGGCCATGCCGTGATCCCTTCTCATCCATTCTCCTTTCTGGATCTTGGGCATGCACGCACACACGCCCGGCATGAGTTTTAAGCCACCGGGTCCAGGACTCGAACCACAGTCAACTACATGGGAGTCCAGCAACATAACCATTACACCAATTGCTGGTCCCAAACACTGCTTATTTGTTTTGACCAGAGACGGAAAGAGTAAGTGAGAGAGAGAGAGGGAAAATGAGAAAGCAAGCCACCAGTCAAACCACAGTCAGCCATGTGCCCTCAACCACCACACTACCTGCTGGCCCCTACACTCATGATAATCTATACAGCCTTGGCTATTCAGGACAGAAGACAAAGAGATGAATGTCAAATAGAGTGATCTAGAGAATTCTCGGGGGAGGGGAGAGGAATGTATTCCTATTTAAGAGAATCTATTAAATTAAGTCTTCTCTATCCTATACAATTGAAAGCTTAAGAGCACATAAAATCACAGTTCTTAGGACCAGCAGTTAGCATAATGGCTATGTCACTGGACTCCCACATAGTCGATCGTGGTTCAATTCCTGGACCCGGTGGCTTAAACTCACGCCAGGCACGTGTGCATGTGTGCCCAAGATCCCGAGAGGAGAACGGAGGTTGCGGCATGGCCATCCTCCCATGATTTCTCACTTTCTGTCTCTCTGTCACTCTCTGTCTGTCTGGCAAGCGCACGCGCCCTATAGCAAAAACCTATCCAAAAATAAAAATTCACAGTTCTTAAAATCAAAACCATGATTAACTAAAATAAATAGACTAGATCAATACAGCTAAAAAAAAAACTGCTAAGGTATCATTTAGGTAAAATAAAAGTATAATCTCTCTAGCAGGATATAAAAATAGATTAAAATATCTATTCAGGATACATTTAAATTTCTCCAGCAATGAGTTGTGACAACACAGTGAAAGTGATGTCCCCAGGAAAGTTCATTAAAGACTCATACCCTGGGACCAGCAGTTGGTATAATGGCTATGTCACTAGACTCCCATGTAGCTGACCACAGTTCAAGTCCCAGACCTGGAGGCTTAAACTCACGCTGGGCACATGTGTTGCATGCCCAAGATCCTGAGAGGAGAATGAAGAAGGGATTGAGGTGGGGTCATCCCCCGTGTGTGTGTGTGTGGGGGGGGGAGGCGGGGGATTTCTGGCTTTCTGTCTGTCTGTCTCTCTGTCTTTCTGGCAAGCACATGCGCCCTATAGTAAAAACCTCTCCAAAAAAAAAAAAAAAAAAATGTCTCATACACAAGGTTTTTAATTGGGGGTTGGCCATGCAGAGAAGGCACCCTCTTCCTAGAATTCCAAAACTCCAGACTTCCAAAAGGAAAGCAGATGTTCAGCACAGCTGTTCTTAGAAAGAACTACCTGTAAGACTGGTATTCAGAAACTAACAGTACCTGCCACACTTCATATAAAACTTTCCTAAGATAGTAAGAATGGTTCACTGTGCCTAAACTGTGCAATGAGGTTTATGCTGAACACCTGCTTTATCTTTGTATATACAGTTTGTGTGCAGGAAAGAGTTAATATAGAAGGCCTGAGGCCAGCTCTGGTAGAACCAGTAAGCAGCAGAATTTAGGTAAGCAAACTCAGGGATAAAGAGAAACTAAAAGGATAGAGAAAGCGGTGGCCGATTGCATTTGTGTACATGGTATTAGTAACAAAGTATGTGCAAGGGCTGAGCAAAGAAAAAAGAAAACTCTAAGTTCTTCTCAAATATAACAGTACTTTCCCTCAACTAGGCGCTAAGAAACTCAGACATGCAGAGTATATCCTCCTTTCCTAAAAGGATAATCATCTACCACAATGTCACAAGAACAAATCCCTACGTTCTTCCCCTCCCACTTTAAAACCCTTGATGGGGGTTGGCAGGTGGCATGGTGGTTAAGGTGCTGGATTCCCATGGCTGACTGCAGTTCAAGTCCGGGACCTAAAGGCTTGCTTTCCTACTTTCCCTTTCTCTCTCTCTCTCTGGTCAAACTAAACAAATGATGATGATAATAAATGAAATAAAATAATTCTTAAAAAAAAAAAAAACTTGATGGAATATGACTATTAATTTTAGAACATCATGTTAACTATCAATTATAATTTACCCTCCTCAAAACAAGAATGTCAACAAGTAGATAACCAGGGACCAGCAGTAAGCGTAATGGCTATGTCGCTGGATTCCCATGTAGTCAATTGCGGTTCGTATCCCGGACCCGGTGACTTAAAACTCACGCCGGGCACATGTGCGTGCGTGCGTGCCCAAGATCCCGAGAGGAGAACGGAGGAGAAGGGACTGGAGTGTGGTCATCCCTCCTGGGGGGTGATTTCTCACTTTCTATCTCTGTCTCTGTCTGGCGAGCGTACTCACCCTATAGCAAAAAAACAAAACAAACAAAAAAAAACAACAACAACAACAAAAAAAAAAAACAAAAAAAAAAACCTCTCCATAAAAAAAAAGGTAGATAAGCCACATCACATTCGCCTATACTTCAACTCGCCTCTCCCTATTTTGGAAATATCTGTCAGATGGTGGCATACACTCACCAGAGAGTGACAGAGGCAGAATAAGGAAGGGAGATAAAGAAAGCACCCCATGACAGGGCATGGTTACACCAAAAATCCCTCCTCTACTTCTCCATCTGTTAGGATTTGGGACATGCTTGCACACACTTTCAGTATGCTTTTCAAGCCTCTGGGGCTGGGATGCAAACTACAAAGTCAGCCAGATGGGATCCAGCTCCCTTAACCCTTAGGCCACAGGGGCATACCTCTCCCTTCTAATAGCTAAAATGGTGATATTAAGAATTGGATTATCGGCAATAGGAATTGCAGTGCTTTCACTCTGTGGGTCCCCAGTCACATCTTTTTACCTCCAAAGTATTATGAAAGACCTCTTGTCTTCAAAGGCAGAATTTCTTTTTTTTTTTTTTTTTGGAGAGGTTTTCGCTATAGGGAGCGTGCACTCGCCAGACAGACAGACAGAGAGAGATAGAGAGACAGGAAGCGAGAAATCACCCCCCGGGGAGGATGGACACGGCGGACTACCTTCTCCTCCATTCTCCTCTCGGGATCTTGGGCGGGCACGCACGCACGCACGCACCGGTGCCCGGCGTGAGTTTAAGCCACCAGGTCCGGGGACGCAAACCGCAATAGACTAAGTGGGAGTCCAGCGACATAGCCAATACACTAACTGCTGGTCCCTTCAAAGGCAGAATTTCTACCTCAGTGTCAGATTAAATCTTGCGAGGCCGGTAGGTGGCATGGTGGTTAAGAGCACTAGACTCCCACAGAACCGACCGTGGTCTGAGTCCCAGTGACAGCTTGCTTTCTCACTTTCCCTCCCTCTCTCTTTTGCTCTCTCTCTCTCTCTCTGTCCCTCTCTGGTAAAATTAAAATAAATAAAGTTAAATTTAAAAAAAATTCTTTAAAGAAAAAGAATAAATCTCCATAAGCAAATAGCTAAATAGCATAGTTTTTAATATGTCATTCTTACTGATCATAGGACATTACAAATTATACATCGACTTATTTCTTCTTTACCTGTTTCTCAAGCCTGTTCCATTGCCACAGCCCCCACCAACCAAAGTCTGTAATGAAGGGAGAGCTGAACGGCTTAGCTGTTGCCGACTAGGGCCCCTCCTTCCACCGGGCATGTCCGGGAACCAAGCTGCTTCCAGTGCCACCTGTAGTTGCAACCCAGGTTAATGGTTGTTGATCTGTTTCAACTCTGAAAAATAATACACAATTAATCAGTTGACTATTTTTAAAATAGGCAATGCAATGTAACAAAATAACCAAAAAAAAAAAAAGGAGTGAGCAGGCCTTGTAAAACAAGATTTTCAAACAAATCCTCCCAGTGTCTATTATCTACTTTCTTCTACTGAAAGCCTACTCAGACTGTAAGGGGTCAGAAGCATTCTGATCCAAGCTTTGTTCACTGCTAGGCAAGTTACATTTGTGCCTTTATCAGTTAATGTGTATCACATGAAAGATATTATAATCAGGTGGAGGTTTACAAGAACTACCACAAATTATACACACCCAATTCAATATTTTATGCTAAGCCACTTGAAATACAGTATTGGCCTGTGTTTCAACTGTCCAAAACATTAGATTTTTATCAGGGGATCTGGGTTTTGAGATTTATTATCTGACTTTAACCCTCGATTTTTTTTTTCATCAAGAAAAACCATGTCCCCAGTTCTACAGAGGTTGTTTTCAAGACTGACCAAGATGCTTATTAAGAAGGCACCAGTAAGCCTTTTAACTCCAGAGTGGCACGTCCATATGTTAGGGTGAAAATACTGAGAGGAAGTCAAGCGGATACCCAGTCCAGAGGAACTGACTAAAACCACTTATTTATATGTTCCTGAAACCGCAAGATTAAAAGACAAAGAACAAATAAAGATCCTCACTGAAAAGGAGTTGTGTTTGCATCAGTCTGTGTGAAAATCACGGTTCCACCAATATAGATACCAAATGTCTCCTGAACAATACAACCAAAACCTAAAGAATGACAAGCTGGAAAAACCCTGGTTTTCAAAACGTTACTGCAAACTGGTCTGATGTTCCCTATTCCAGAAGCTTACGACTGTAGATTAACAAAAGCCAGGTG
Source organism: Tupaia belangeri chinensis (assembly GCF_000334495.1). Lineage (NCBI taxonomy): Eukaryota > Metazoa > Chordata > Mammalia > Scandentia > Tupaiidae > Tupaia > Tupaia belangeri. The sequence goes on from NW_006204769.1 coordinate 1,259,271, forward strand.
AGACAGTTTCAGCCGATGGGTGTAGAGGCTGCTGTTCTTTGCTCAATTAACGAGCAAAGGGAAAGAAAGGTGAGGCGCAAAAATCTGAACTCGAAGGGGCAAAAGTATGTGGTGGGAGAACGTGGAGAGCGAAAGACCACACAATTCAATAGGCTGGCCCCTAAGAAGGGACAACAAAGCAGTCTCCGCCGTGCACCTGGGAGGACCGAGGCAGCCCGGGGACCGTCGGACAGGGCGGCAGGTCCGTAATACTCACGCATGGAGGAGGCCCAGCCGGTGGGGCGGGATCCCTGGAAGGAGGCGGCGGCTTTACAGATCGGACCCCCGACAAGTGAACTCCCTCCCCGAGCTGAAACGCTCCAAACCACTTGCTTGGGCGCAGGCCGGCTCCGCCCGGAGAGTAGAGAAAAGGCGTCCAGGCTTCGGGCTGCCGGACCCAGACCCAGAGTCAGTGCCAGAGCCAGCGCTAAAGGTAGAGCCAGAACCCGTCCCCGTCAACACTCATCCTCAACCTCCATTACCGCGGAGCTGAGCAGACGTGGCAGCGCACGGCGATGACGTCAGCCCCGCGCCGCCTGGCCGCCCAACTGCGAGCTGGCCCCCGGAACTACCCAGGCACCCAGTGGTTCGGCACCCTCACACCTCCCGCCTGCGCCTGCGCAGTGGGACGCGACTGCTCCGGGGCGCTTCCGGTCCCGCCTTCCTGCCCGCGCTGGCAAGCGTAGTTCCTTCCCCAACCTCAGTCAGCGGGTTCCTAGGAAGCGCTGGCACCATGGTAGCGAGCATTTTTTGTTGCCGCTTGGGCTCCACGTAACAGCTACGTGCAAGTTCCCGCCCCCATTTTATAGGTGAGGGCAGATTAGGAGAACTCACCTAAGATCGCGCGTCCTTGCTAAGAGCCCAAGTCATGAAGTCATGCTTCACCATCCGACTCGGAGCTTACTGTTTGTTAGGTAAAGGCATAGATAGGTGCTGGAGTTTCAAATACCGCAGGTACCACAATAGCTCAGCGTCTAGTGGAAACACAGTAATTACGGTTATTGTAATACATCCAACCTTGAAAGCATGTCCAAGGTCCAGAGCTAGCCTCAGAATGGTGTGATGAGTTCTGTGGTCCAATGGTAGTGTCAATACCGAGAAAAGCTTTGCAGAAATCGTGGGGTTTAGGCCAGGGCTCCACGAATGAGTAGGCAGTTCGTGGGAGAATGACTTTCCTCCAGGAGAGGAAATGGCAGAAAAAAAACTAAGGAACTGCCAATAATTACTCGTAGAAGAGTGTCAAGGGAAGTGTGTGAGACCTTCCCCACCAGCTTTTTAAGGCCCATAACAGAAAGCCCTTTGTATTGATTGATTATATGATCGGTTAAAATTTACTGAGAATTTTGATGTGGTTGTGCCAAACAGCAGACTAGCAGCTTTACACTCTATGTAGGTATCACAACGCTTTTGGTAGATACTTTTTTGTTGTTGTTTACTCATCTGTTTCTTCCAGGAAAGAAAGTGAAAGAGAGAGAGGCACACCCCCGCAGGATCCCCACACTGCATGCACCCCCACTCCCAGCCAGCCCAGATCACTAAAGTGGCTAACGTGCTCCCTGCGTGCTCAGAGAAGTCCCTGGACACAAAACTATTATAGGATCTTCCCCGAGTGGATCCAGTTTTGCTACTGCTTTGTCACCACCTGGTCCTACCCTGGTTGCTATTTTTACAGAGGAAGCCTGAGAAGTATCTTGTTGAAAATAACCCATCTAATAAGGGACAGAGACAGAATTTCGAGGCAGGATGACTGATAGCAAAACCACTTAAGTTAATAACATTCCCAAATATTCCTAGTGCCCTAATGTACCACAGAGCTTCAATTCATGAATATATGAGACCCAACATAGATCATTTTATATTTTGACTGTATTCACCTCTTGGCATAGGAAATTTTGTACATTTATTTTCATATTTGCTCTGTTCACTACTTCCTAGCTTGCCACACTGAGGGTCCTTTGCAGTTTTTCTGTTGACTCCATGGCATTCTTCTTTCATTGAACAATTGTTTATTTAGTGCCAACTCTGTGACGCACTGCATTAGTGAACTAGACAGATATGTCCCTGCCCATCTGGAGCTTATATTCTAGAATAACACTTATTAATATATAAAATAATTACAAATTAAATGTACTGTGAAGGAGGGGCCAGCAGGTGGTTAAGGCATGGTGGTTAAGGGTGCTGGACTCCCATATGGCCGACCATGGTTCGAGTCCTGGACCTGCCAGTTTGCTTTCGCACTTTCTCTCTCTCGCTTGCTCTGCTTCTCTCTGGTAAAATTTAAATAAATAACTAAAGTTAAATAAAATAGCTCTTTAAAAAAAGTATTATAAAGGAAGCAAATAAGGGGCTGAAGTAGAGAATAAGAAAGTTGCAGTTTTGAAGGGACATTTTTCTTTTTTTTTTTGTTTGTAGAGGTTTTTTGCCATAGGGCGCGTGCGCTTGCCAAACAGAGAGAGACAGAGAGCCAGAAAGCGAGAAATCACCCCCCAGGGAGGATGGCCACGCCACAATCCCTTCTCCATTCTCCTCTCGGGATCTTGGGCATGCATGCACACATGCCCGGCATGAGTTTTAAGCCACCGGGTCCGGGACTTGAACCACGGTCGACTATGTAGGAGTCCAGTGATATAGCCATTACACCAACTGTTGGTCCCTTTGAAGGGACATTTTTCTGAGGCAAAGATATTGCAGCAGGAAACTGAGGGTTGGAAAGGAACCAGGGATGCAAAGATGGAAGAGAAGAAAGGTCCAGATAGAAACAAAATTTATACAGAGATTCTAAGGTGGGTTCAAATTTGACACTTAAACTTCCTGTATAGCTGGATCATGGTGCTCAATGGGGAAAGTGAAATGCAATTAATTTAAAGACTTAAGCAGAGGCTTGAACATGAACGCCTTTTTAAAAAAAAAAAAAAAGAATTTCTTTATTTAGCTTTATTTATTCATTTATTTTAATTTAACCAGAGAGGGACAGAGAGAGAGAGAAAGTGAGAAAGCAAGCCACTAGGTCTAGGATTCAAACTGTGGTCGGCCATGTGGAAGTCAGTGCCCTTAACCACCACGCCACCTGCCAGCCCCAAGAACACCCTTTTGAACAATAGTATTTGCATTTTAAGTGACATGGGAGACCAATGAGGAGTTACAAGTAAGTGACAATTTGATTAAAGACTTAAGATCACTCTTGTTACCTTGTATTGATATGTTTGTAAAGAACAATTTATTATTGGGACCAGCAGTTAGAGTAATGGTTATGTCACTGGACTCCCATGTAGCCGACCCCGGTTCGTGTCCTGGACCCGGTGGCTTAAAACTCACGCCGGGCACATGTGTGTGCGTGCGTGCCCAAGATCCTGAGAGGAAAATGGAGGAGAGGGGATTGCAGTGTGGCCATCCCCCCTGGAGGGTGATTTCTCACTTTCTGTCTCTCTGTCTTCTCTCTGTCTGTCTGGCGAGCGCACGCACCCTATAGCAAAAACCTCTTCAAAATTAATTAATTAATTTTAAAAAGAACAATGTATTATTTATTTTTATTTAATGAAGGCCAATAACAGTGGTTGCTCTGAGCCACCCATGGTTTGAGAGGCACATGAGTTTACATGCCCAAAATCCCAAAAGAAAGAAATAAGAGAAGAAAGGACTGGCATGACCATTCCCTGTGGTGTGTGTGTGTGGACTTTCACTCTCTTTCTCCCAGGCAAGTGCATGAGCCCTCTGGCAAATTGCCTATGTGTGTGTGTGTGTGTGTGTGTGTGTGTATATGTATATATATATATGTATATACACACATATATATACATACACACACACATATATATATTTATATACATAAAATTATGGAAGTTTTAGACAATGGATAAATATTTGTCATTATAAAATTACTCCTAAACCTACACTACCCAGCATCACTTCAACAAACTTAAAGATCAAATTGGCTGGGCCAGCAGGTGGTGTGGTGGTTAAGGTGCTGGAATTCACGCATGGCTGACCACGGTTCAAGTTCCGAACCTGGCAGCTTGCTCTCTCTCTCCCTCTCTCTCTCTCTTTTTCTCTGGCAAAACTCATGTGAAAAAATAATAATAAATAAATAGATGAATAAAATAATTTTAAAAAAGGTTAAAAAAAAAGATCAAATTGGCATTTATTAGTGATTCATGAATGAGGCAGCATCCTGTCTATGAAACAGAAAGGCATTCTAGCACCAGCCCATGGCATGATGGCTAAGGTGGCTGGATGCCCTGTGGCTGACTGTGCAGTTGAGTCCCAGATCCAGCAGCTTGAGAAACATGCAGGGTGTGTGTGCCTGTGCGCCCAAAATCCCTAAAGGAGGGAGCGATGGAGGAGAAAAGATTGCAGCTTCTCTCCGCCCCATGGGCCCCCACACATGCTCCCTCTGGCAGAAAACAAAACAAAACGAAAACCATTAAAACGGGATTTCTTTGTCTTGTGGGTCAGGCAGACTGGGCCCAGACTGGATGCTGTGAATCTGTTTCTTGGAAAATGGTCCATTCCAGACTGCATTCTGGTTTGGTCTGGTCTGTTGGAAACTAGTGCAGGAGCTCAGTCTAAAACGGCCTCCCATAAATTTTACTATTTAACACTGATGATCTTTCCATGTTCAAGTTCCCCCAATTGTTCCATACTCACAGAGGAGCCTGTGCGACACTACTGGCAACCCTTAGGTGTCCCGAGTGCTGTACACCTTCACATATGCAACGAATCGACGCTATTTAATAGGAAGCACTTTGAGGCCATGGCTCTATGACAAGCCTTGGTTGTGCCAAGCGAAGCTGCAGGCTACCGTCTCCGACCTTGTTTTCTGGCTGCAGTGAATAAGTTGTTTTCTACCCGTTATGGAATGGGAGGAATTGGCATTACGAGACGTATTTTCCCCAAGGGATTCCAGGGAGGGAGGACGGTGGGCTGGACCAGCTTGCTACCCGGCGCGCCCTCCCAGGAGAACTGCAGCAGCCCTGAGGGGTGGGGACGGCGCGGCCATCTCTGTGTGGGGCGGCCCTCCGCCCACGTGGTGCGGCGCCCACGGCCATCTTTGTGCGGGGCGGCTTTTCCGCGGCTCGGCCGCCGGGCTCCGCAGCTGGTCCGCTGGCGATGGAGCCGACGGCTAGCTGGACGCTTTGGCTCGGGGCGGCGTTGCTGCTCCTCGCCCCCGAGGCGGGGCCGCCG
>NW_006204769.1:1264559-1277126 GCF_000334495.1 Tupaia belangeri chinensis
GCTGCCGTGGCGCCCGGTGCGGCCAGATCCCTGGGGGAGCGCAGGGCTGGGCAGATGGCCCCGCGGCGTTTTTGCAGCGGAGAGTGAGGGGCTCTGCACCTCTGCTCCTGCGCAGGCACCTGGAGCGTAGCCAGCCCACCAGCCAGAACTCCGAGTGTAGAGGGATAGGGAATTCCGCTGCTCACCCGCAGGAGGTGTCGCCCACACTTGGCTACCACGAATCTCCCTAAAACACTCGCGGACAGCAGGGATTGTGTTGCGGAAAGAGATGAAGGGAGGGTTAAAATCTGTGAGTTAATCCATCCTCTTTATCCTGCTCAGTTTGACTGGCAGGAAGGGAGAATCCGTGCCACTCTGCAGTTTATCCATAGCGTTCTAAGAGCCTAGCATTGATCTAGGAATTTTCTGTTTCTTGAACACCAAACCTGGGTAGAGAGCTGCAGAAAGAATCTTTTGGGGGTTTCCGCCAGTGAGGTGGCAAAGGGATTTTCCAAAGTTCAGACTTCAGCTGGTCTGTCTGCCTGTTTCTAACGTATAACGCGCGGGGACATTTTAACTCTCACTTCACTTTTTGTAGGTTCAAAATGGAAAGTATTTATTGACCAAATTAACAGGTCTTTGGAGAATTACGAACCATGTTCAAGTCAAAACTGCAGCTGCTACCATGGGTGAGTTCTTTTCTTTGCTGCGTATTTGAGAGTTTAGATCTTGTCACAAGGAGGTACCTAGAGATCTGAGACTTTGGTTGCATTGCGGTCAGAGGGTCAGTTTTTGAGAGCCGAAAGGGTGCCTTCGGAAAGGTCGCTTTCCCGCTTACAGGGGGTATAAAAATACTCTGGGATGGAAGAGACCCAGGTGTCTCAGCATCTCCACATCCTCGTGGGATTTAATGCATGCACTCCTGTTTTTTCCTGCTGGACTGAAAGCTTTCTGTGGTCAATGTCTGAGTCTTACTCACTCTTGTACCCCTGGTACTAGCCCTTAGCAAATATTCAATGAATATTATTGAAAGAATGAACATATCAATATTTATCAGTGAATCTAATCATAGGTTTCCCTTTTTTGTCGTTTTAATTTTTTTTTTTTTTTGTCATTGGGCACATGTACTTGCTGGAGAGAAGCAGAGAGAGACCAAGAGAGGAAAAGAGAAAACTCACCTTCCAGGGGGATGGCCATGTACAGTACAGTCCCTTCTCCATTCTCCTCTCAGGATTTTGGGAATGGGCATGTGCACACACCCTCCCCCAGCATGACTTTTTTTTTTTTTTTTTTTTTAAGAAGAATGTCAGATATAATGGCATGTACAATCTAAACAGGACAGGCTGATTAAGAATTTACATAATGTGGGGCTGGCAGGTAGAGTGGCGGGTAAGGGCATTGAACTCCCACATGGCCAACCGTAGTTCAAATCCCAGACCTGGTGGCTTCCTTTCTCACTTTCCCTCGCTATCTCTCTGTCCCTCTCTGATCAAATTAAAATAAATAAATAAATCTTTTAAAAAAAGAATTTACATAATGTAAAAATAAACGCATTAAAAGTTAGCCGTGTGGAAAGATACATACAGTGGGGAGAGTGGGTGACAGGAATCTCTTTAGTGATCAGTTCAGGCCCGGATGCAGTAATTACTTTCCCCTCCATTACAGCAAATGACTTTCACTAACACTCAGGTATTCCACTTAAGTCTACATACATACACAGGTGAACTGTGACCTGCTACACGTAGAGTCTCAGACTGCGTAACTCAGATCCGTCCGTGACACTCCCAAGAAAACAGTAATAGCCCCATGCAGGTGGTAGGAAGCACTGGTCTTTTATTCCAGGTTGGATTTGGAAAATGTTTAAGTGTTGATGTTAATATTTGTAAAGAGCATCTGTCTGCTTATGCTGTCTTCTTTACAATTGACATGCATTAGAGGGGAAAAACCTGGTGGTTTGACCTAACAATGATAACTACTCTTAAAAATGCAAGAACCTTTTAATAAGATATTTTAGCTACATATTTAACAAAAAATACAGCTTTATGCCAAAAGGTAGACGGAAGTACATCTGAAATTCAATGCTTTCAGTTTTACTATTCTGTAGTTGCTATCCCTGCCCCGAAGGATGACATTGATAAAATTACTTATTTTCCAAAGAGGCCCTGGTTTGAAGTCTAAGAGAAAATTCCAAAACAGAAGAAATGCCACTCTTTTTTTCTGGGGACTTTTAAGAAACTAGACAAAAATAAAATTATTCAAGGTTCCTATGTAGTAGTGTTTTCTGTCTGTATGTAGTTGTCTAGAGAACAAATAACATTGCAAACACTGCAAGCAGGTGGACTTCCGGTATAGCCTGTCAGCAGTCAGGTGCCTGGGGCAGTTTACTGTTGGCCGCTTCAACTGCCCCCTTTCTCCTGCTCTTGTGCCAACTGTTAATGGCAAATGTGTTGGGGGGGAGGAGTGGTTATACTTGACATCTTATGCTTAAAGATTCTCTGAGGGAGATTTTTCTAACTGAGTAGAAGCCACCTATAAAAAGGTTCTGCTCAGAAAGAAGATTCCTATGGCTCTGAATGCCTGTTAAACTCCCACTCAAAATGCAAGCTCCTACTGGGGAAAAAAGAGCATTCAGTTCTGTTATATTGGCAACTTAGAATGCAAAGTATTTTATTTTTAAACCTCTAAAGTTTTAAAACAAGGTGGTCTAGGTTAAATAATAGAGTCTTCCAAAGCTGACTTTGCTTATTTGGAGCTCAGTTTTTCTGCTTGAAGTACAAAACCAACTTCCTAAAACTCCTAGGTGGGAATACTACTGTTTTGATGATCTGACTAGATGAACTTGATCAATCTCAGTTGGTAATATCCCTTTTTTTCCTTGTTAAGGGTTTTAAAATTTTAGAGCAGCTGCCTTTTTCTAGTCTTACACTGATGGATGGTTTCATTCCAAACATCTCCTGGGAGGTATAGACCATATACAGGAATCCATCTTCATCCTTTTCACTTTCTTATACTTCAGAGAGATGGGCGTGGACACACTCACCATGCTGTGTCCATTCACCAATAGGAAGAAGGCTTGATCAGCATTGAGTTTTAGGCGCCTTCTAATTATCTTGATGAGCTCACTTATGTTGACATGGTCAGGTACCAGGAGCTTGGTCTTATCCAAGACCAGAGGCTGCTTCTCACCCTTGTACTGCTGTGTTCTCACTGGTGTTTTGGTGGGATGCTGCTCTCGAATAAATTGGACATCTATTCTCTGTTCGAAGGTGTGATGCTGCTTGAAGGTCTTCTCCGATGGCATGGCATGAGAGCTGGGCGGTGGTGGTGGGGCAGAGGGTCCCTACGGCTCCCTCCCCAAGCATGAGTTTTAAGGTGCTAGGTCCAAGACTCAAAGCACAGTCAACCATGTGGGGGTCCAGCATCTTAACCACCATACCACCTACCGCCCCTTTTTTTTGGGGGTGGGGGTTTGCCATAGGGCATGTATTCTCACTGGAGAGACAGAGCAATGGAAAGCAAGAAATCATCTTCCTGGGTTGATGGCCATGCTGCAGTCCCCGCTTCCATTTTCTAGGGATGTGGGGAATGAATGTATATGCCCTCACTGTTTTTCAAGCTGTAGGGTCCGGGACTTGAACCATGGAGTTGAACCACGGAGTTGGCCTTGTGGAATCCAGTGCTATAGCCACACACTACCTGCTGGCCCACCGTTTGTTATCTTTAAAGTGTACAGGGCATGGTGGTGCCTGCCTTACGGTAAAGTGTACACGTTAGGACTGGGTCATTGTAGTAGAAAGAGAACTTTGAAAGCAGGCTTGGGGTTTAGTCTCAGATCTCCCACTAGCTACCCTGTGGCAAGCCACTTCTCTGGATTTTAGATTCCTTATCACCTAAATAACAGGTCCTTTTCATTTCCTCACTTTGCTATTTTGACTCCTCCAAATATTCATTTAGGGGGCTGGCCTCATAGCGTAGTGGTTAAGAGAGTGGATCTCATATGATTGACTACATAGTTCAAGTCCCATACCTGACACCTTGAACAACACTGTGGGTACATGTTTGTGTGTGCCCAAAATCCCGATGAGATGAAGAAATGGAGGAGAAGGGATTACAGCATGACTGTACCCCACTTGAGACGGATGCTTTCTCCCTCTTTCTTTCTAGCAAACACACGTGCCCTCTGACTTATGAATAAATAAACAAAATGGCAGCCTAGCCATGGTGACACAGTGGCAGCATAAAAAAAAAAAATTTAATCTAGAGGCTCCCACTTAGGCTAGAGATTAAGGGAGCCAGATCCTACGTAGCCAATGTGCTTCCAATCCCAGCCCTGGCTACTTGAGACACATGCCGGGTGTGTGTGTGTGTGTGTGTGTGTGTGTGTGTGTACATGCCCAAAATCCCAGTGGGATGGAGAAATAGAGGAGAAGGATTGCAGTGTGACCATGTCCCATTTGGGACGCGGCAAGTACATGTACTCTCTGGCAATTAAAAAAACAATCATTGGGGGGCCAGCAGGTGACGTAGCAATGAAGGCGCTGGACTCCCACATGGCTTACCGCAGACTGAGTCTTGGACCTAGTGGCTTAAAACAATCACACAGGGCACGTGTGTGTGCATGCTCAAAATCCCAGGAGGAGAATAGAAGAGAAGAGATTACACCATGGCCATCCCTCCTGGGGAGTGATTTTTTTTCACTTTCTCTCTCACCTCTCTCTCTCCAGTGAGTGTACATACCCTGTGGCAAAAACCATTAAAAAAATCATTTCATGCTTTATGAGGCTTATCAAAAACGTACCACGTACTGAACCTTTTTTTTAATAATTATTTTATTTAACTTTATTCATTTATTTATTTATTTTAATTTGACCAAAGAGGGACAGAGTGAGAGAGAGAGGGAGGGAAAGTAAGAAAGCAAGCCGCCAGATCCAGAGCTCCAGCCACAATCGCCACGTGGAAATCTAGTGCCCTTAAATACCACACCACCTGCCGGCCCCCTGTACTGAGCTTTTAAAGATACAGAATAACGTAATTTCTCATTGCTGTGGTGGAGCATGTAGGGGTGGATGCAGGGCATGAAAACCACAGCAAGGGAATCAGAGTTGTAGGGTAGAAACTGGACCTCCCATGGGATTCAGAGGAGGGAAGGGGCTGTCCGTGTGACTGCAGTGACAGGGAAGACATGGTGTAGCTGGAGTAGTAAAGGAGGAATTTGAATCAATCTAGAGGCAGGGAGGAAGCAGAGACTTTGACTTGCTTTTTGCTTATTGTGGCTTTGTTGTGTTTGATGTTTTAAATTACCCCGATCTTTCTGGGAAACACAACTGCCCAGGCCTGCTCACTGTCCTGCCCTCAGTTTACTGTGTCCTCTAAGAGTACTTAGGAAGCAGGTGGAATGGTACCACCCTTTCGGTCTGCTTTTCCTGACAATTCCTATTCTTCCCCAGTATCATAGAAGAGGATCTGACTCCTTTCCGAGCAGGCATCTCCAGGAAGACGATGGCGGAGGTGGTCAGACGGAAGCTTGGGACCCACTACCAGATCGTTAAGAACAGATTATACCGAGAAAACGACTGCATGTTCCCCTCAAGGTAAGAGTTATGAGATATGCCCTCTGACCTCATTGCATGTAAGCTAACTGGATTCTGATCTTATGGAGAAGCCAATTCAGAGACTGACAAGCAAATCCCTTCTTACACTTTAGAGAGACAACAAAATAGTGCCTCGTTCTTCTCCTTGCCCAGGAATTTGTCTTGCCAGCTCCTCTAGCAAAGCCTGTGCCCTCCACTCTTGAGGCTTGGGCACCTCAGCGGTTGCACTAGCTATGGATCTGCCCTTTCTTAGCCTTCCCTGGATATAGAAGCCACAGGAAATGGACTGATGAGACCCAGCAGAGTGAGCTGGGCTGAAGGAAGAGAAGCGTAGGTATTTATTATCTGCCAAGGGCCAGTGTTGTTCTGGGTACTGAGTGTCCGAGCAGAGGGGGTGGAGCCAGGAGTGATGACCTGGTGCTGCAGATGACACCAGCCAGGACAGAAGGTATGAGAGCTGAGGTAGCTTGTCAGCAGGCTGAGGGCCGCGGGGAAGCAGGCAAGGTCGTGAACTGACCAAGAACCTGGGTGTTTAGTTAGGCAGCATTACAAACACCAAAGGACTGACTTTCATTCTGGAGTCTTTTTTTTTTTTTTTCCTACTTAAGTCTTTATAAAATTAGAACGACAGGGGACTAACCCAATAGCCTGATGGTTAAGGTAGCCAGATCCCATGTAGCTGACCATGCAGTTTAAATGCCAGCCCCGGCAGCTTGGAAAATATGCTGGGAACATGCATGTCCAAAATCCTGACAGGTTGGGGAAATGGAGAAGGAAATCCAGTATGACCACACCTCACTGGGGGTGCTTTCTCCATCTCCCCTCTCCCTGTCTCTCTCTCTCTCAGGAAGGTGCATGTGCCCTCTGACAAATTAAAAAAAAAAAAAAGAAAAGTACAAGAAACAGAAGGCAAAGTATTCCCTTACCTAAGATCTCTTTCTAAATAATTGTTGTTCTGTCATGAATAGTAAAATAAATGTGCAGTGTTACAAAAAAAAAAAAAAAAAAAAATATATATATATATATATATCCATTTGGACTTAAGAATTTATATTATGGTCTTTTTTTTTTTTAAGAATATGTATTATGGTCTTTAATAACAACTTTATTATAAATTGATGTGTGTTTACTGTCAAAATATGTAAAAAGCAACCAAGAAGAAAAATTGCTATCTCACAACCCTGAAGAAATCAGTTTTGGTTATGAAGTGTCGGGAGAGATGAGTTTTTTTAAAGAATTATTATTTATTTATTTATTCATTCATTCATTCATTCATTTTTAATTTGACCAGAGAGGGACAGAGAGAGAGAGAGAGAAAGCTGGAGTTTACTGTCAAAATATGTAAAAAGCAACCAAGAAGAAAAATTGCTATCTCACAACCCTGAAGAAATCAGTTTTGGTTATGAAGTGTCGGGAGAGATGAGTTTTTTTAAAGAATTATTATTTATTTATTTATTCATTCATTCATTCATTCATTTTTAATTTGACCAGAGAGGGACAGAGAGAGAGAGAGAGAAAGCTGGAAGGCGAGTCACGAGGTCTGGGACTCGAACTGTAGTCAGCCATGTGGGAGTCCAGCACCCTTAATCACCATGCCACCTGCTGGCCTCTGAGAAATGAGATTTGAATGGGGAAAATCATTAAGATATTTTAAATAGGTATTTGTTTCATTACTTTGGATAATAAAATGGGCCTTAAATACAAATTATAAGCATAGGGGAATTGTTATTTTCCACGAATGAGAAATAAAACACGAGTATAGATATTGTTGGATTTTGAAAGCTTTCTTAATGTTTAATAGTTTGCTGAACAATTCCTAGATAAACTGAAGTATTTTCAAAGTTTTTGAAGGGCATATATCTCTTATTCCTGACCCAAGAGCATTTTGGTCAGAATCATGAGCTCTTAGAAATGTTCTCCAGAGGGGCCGGCAAGTGGCGTGGTGGTTGAGGGCTCTGGACTCCTACATGGCCGACTGCAGTTCGAGTCCTGGACCTGGTGGCTTGCTTTCTCACTTTCCCCTTCTTTCTCTCTCGGTCCCTCTCTGGTCAAATTAAAATAAGTAAATAAATAAATAGAGTTAAATAAAATAATTCTTTTATTTCAGTTTGACCAGAGATGGATAGAATGAGAGAGAGAGAGAGAAAGAAAAAGAGAAAGAGAAAGCAAGCTGCCAGGTCTGGGACTCAAACTGAGGTTGGCCATGTGGGAATCCAGCGCCTTTAACCACCATGCCACCTGCTGGCCCCAATAAAACAATTATTTTTAAAAAAGAAGAAGAAGAAATGTTCTTTTTAAATTTTATTTATTCATCCATTTTTTTTTTATTTTATTTATTTTTAACTTGACCAGAGGGAGACAGACAGAGAGAGAGAGAGAGAGAACGTGAGAAAGCAAGTCACCAGGTTTGGGACTCAAACTGTGGTTGGCTATGTAGGAGTGCCCAGCACCTTAACCACCATGCCACCTGCTGGTCCCAGAAATGTTCTTAGGAGAGCATAGAACTAGGCCAATCAGTCCCATGACCTAGGGGTTAAGAGAGCTGGGTCTCACATGGTCAGCAGTTTGAATCCTGGTCCTGGAGGCATTAAAAAATATGCCGGGTGCCTATGTATGTATACCCAAAATCCTGACAGAATGAATGAATGGAAGAAAAAGGATTGTGGTGTGACTATGCCCACTGGGGGTGGACAGTTTCTCTCTCTCTCTCTCATTCTCTGGTGAGTGCACACACCCTCTGACAATGAAAAAAACTGTAAAAACATTAAATAAACTTATATATATGTGTGTGTATGTGTGTGTAAATATATATATATATATATATATATATATATATATTCCATTTTGCTTAATCCTTGAAATGCTGCCCCTAATATCCTGGCCGGGACCTAAAGGGTGGAGTGGAAGCAAACTAAACTGTCAGTGTATCTTTCAAGAAATCCTCTGAGGATTGCCAAGGAGTGTAGTCAGAAAACTGTGTTACCATCTTTGTGATTGTGCACATAGCACTTTTTCTGGCTTGCAAAACTGATTTTGATAGTGTTCTCTGTTCAGGTTGAAGGTAATGAAATGTTCCCTGTCCTTCCTCATAAACTATGAGACCTCATAGTGGAAATGAAAGTGATTTGTGAGAAGCAAGGCCAAGGGAACACAGTTAAATTTAAAAAGTAGTTTTTCTAATTCCTGTTAGAATTTGTATCTTGCCTGTTAGTGAAACTTTTCCTACTAATGAAACTATTCCCTATAAGAGAATGAATATAGGCAAAGTGGTACGGATTGCCATATTACCGTCAAAGGTATGATGGTTTATTTGGAAAATTCTATTACGTACTATAAGCTAGAGCAGGTGAGTTAAGAATAATTACTTGTGCAATCCTAAAAAGTGGCATAGTGCCTTTAGAGCATAGAACATTGCTTTCAGGAGACTTTGCAGGAGGCTAATGATCCGAACAGTGGCTTGTCTTACTTAAAAGTGTGACAGGAACCCTGACCCGTCCTAGAACCTGTGAGCGCTGCTCTCTGGTAAATGCGTGGTTTCTCTGGTTGACAGGTGTAGCGGGGTCGAGCACTTTATTTTGGAAGTCATCGGGCGCCTGCCTGACATGGAGATGGTGATCAACGTACGAGATTATCCTCAGGTTCCTAAATGGATGGAGCCGGCCATCCCAGTCTTCTCCTTCAGTAAGGTAAGTACAGAAAGAACCATGTGGGGCGTGGAGGTGGTCCTCTAGGGTCTGAGCAGAAGGTCGCTGTCTTATGGCAGAGGCTGATGGGTAATAGTGAGGATGAGCCCAAGGTCCAGGAGCAAGTCGGTATCCCTGGTAGCTTCATGGTAGTTGAGCAGTTAAGACCGAGATGACGACATCAAGGACCTGCAAGTAATGTGAGTAAATTAAAGTGTCTGAACGGATTGGGATCAAGGTGAGGGAGTGAGAGGCCAGAGAAACTATAAGATGTTGGAGGCAGGACTCAGAGATCCACAGAGCATGGCAGAGAAGGGTCTAAGAAAGCTCATGAGCGTGGAGTGAAAGAACACCTTCATGCAAAAAATGTTTACGGAGCTGCTCAGTGTATACATCAGCTATAGTGCTGGGTATTATCTGTTCTATTTGTCACCATGGCCTGGGGACCCGGCATGGCTGACAATGAACCTGAAGATAATTCTATTAACTCCACATGGTTTGTGTCTAAGCGCATTGAGGGGATAGGCCTGGGATGACCAAGAGGTCTATGTGAGGGGCTGATCTTTGGGTGTTGTTGTGGAGAAGAGGAGAGCCTGGGACATACCTGTGGGCTTGGAGAACATGGGGCAGTGTAAATCTTGTTAGTGTTCAGGGTCATGCAAATGGTGAATTTGTAGGGACAGACCTCGGTTCCCTAGAGTCTAGGTACTGAAAGTATATGGGGGTGGGATGCAGAGGCTAGCAAAGAGCCCAGAGAAAACCCCATAGACTGGGAAAAAGAACATATCTCAAATTTGGTTTCTTCAAAGCAAGGGACCTTCTCTCCCACCATTCCTTTATTTTTATTTATTTATTTATTTATTTATTTATTTATTTATTTATTTATTTTTAAGTTTGTTATGGGATCCATGTATTCACCAAAGTGAGAAATCACACCCCAAGGGGGATGGCCATACCGCAGTCCCTTCTCCTCCCTTCTTCTTGGGATTTTGGGCATGCATATTCACATGCCTGGTGTAATTTTTAAGCCACCAGGTCTGGGGCTCAAACAGTGGTTGACCATGTGCAAGTCCAGTGCCTAAACCACCATGTCACCTGCTGGCTGCTCAGTGTCAGAATTTTAACAAAAGTAAACATAAAAAGGAAACAAATGGTTTCAAACTTTCTTCAAAAGGTATGTGGTGAGACCAGCAGGTGGCATAATGGTTACGTCACTGCACTCCCATGTAGCCAACTGAAATTCGAGTCTTAGACCCAGTGGCTTCAAATTCACGTTGGGCACATGTGCATGGGTGCCCAAAATCCAGAGAGGAAAACGGAGAAGGGATTGTGGCATGGCTATCCCCCTAGGGGATGACGTCTCACTTTCTGTCTTTCTGTCTTTCTTTCTCTCCATTAAGCCCGCATGCTCTATAACAAAAATCTCTCTTTAAAAAAAAGAAGACATGTAGTAACACCCCTTCTCTTTCCCCTATTGTGCCCATTGGCACTTCTGGCCCAGATCAATGAATGACCAAGAATTAATTGACTAACCAGTGAGAGCTCAACAGTGCCAAGGTGTGAGATAACACTAACTAGGCTTCCCAGTGCTCACTACACCAGACACCGTTCTGAGCTTCTCACGTGTATTATCTCACTTAATATTCTGAGTAAGCCTACTAGATAGTATTACTGGTATTGTTTCCCCCGTTACAATGACAAGGAAATCGAGGCATAGAAAGATGAAGTAAGTTGGGGCCAGCAGGTGGCATGGTGGTTGTGGCGCTGGACTCCCACATGGCTGACTGCAGTTCAGGTCCCAAACCTGGCAATTTGCTTTCTCACTTTCTCCCTCTCTTTCTCTGTCTCTCTGGTGAGCATGTGTGTCCTGTAGCAAATTATAAAATAATAATACTGGTGACTAAAATTAAATGAGTGATTCTTTAAAAAGATTAAGTAACTTGCCTGGAACTGTAAAGAGGTAAATCAGCATTCAAACTCATATTATCTGCCTCTTACTTATCGCACTGTATTTCCTGGTTTTACTCTCAAAAGGCCCGCAAAGACATAACCAAGCACTGGTATGACAAACCTGAACTCCAAGTGTAATAGCAGTTAAATGGCGAGTGAGCCGTGGAATTACTCAGAATCGGGTATATTATTTCCTTAAACTACAAACCATGTGCCAGCTCTGTATCCTGGTAGTTAAGGGGGTAGTATCCTACATGGCCAACCATGGTGTAAAATGGTGTAAATCTACTGGCCCCAGGGGCTTGCGAAAACGTGCCAGGCGTGTGTGCCCAGAATCTCAATTGGATAGAAAAACAGAAGGAGAGAGCATGACTACACTCAATTGAGGGGGGGGTGCTTTCTTCCTCTCTCTTTCTCTGGTGAGTGCATGCACCCTCTGGCCAATAAATAAATAAATATATGAATAAGCTAAAAACCTTAGCAAAAACCTCTAGAAAAAAAAGAATTCTGAAGAACTAAGAAGGCTGATCTTTAATGTGATTCTAAATGACAGGATTCAGTGAGCCTATGAATTTTAATACATGATCACGTTTGCCTTTTAATACCTAGAGTCTAGGCTTGCAGACTAGAGAGAATTTGCCTGTGGCAGTGTGACACTAGATCAAGGCCTATGTCCAGATGCTGTGACACGAGACAGTTTGCTGCTTCTCTCTCTGTTCCGAGACTGATTTACGCGACGTTTCTGTTTCTGTCGAAGACGTCAGAGTACCACGATATTATGTATCCTGCTTGGACATTTTGGGAAGGGGGACCCGCTGTTTGGCCAATTTACCCTACAGGTCTTGGACGGTGGGACCTCTTCAGAGAAGACCTGTTAAGGTAGGTGCTTTAAAGAGTTTGCTTTTCTTCTTTCTGGGTTCTCTTGAAATAAGAAACAGAACATAACCAATTATTTACTATAAAATAGCTAACTTTTATGTAATTCAATGTAATATAAACAAGGTTATGAAGATAATAAATAAGTAAATTAATTAAATAACTAGCTTTTTAAGTTAAAAATAAAACTGCTTATATAGCAGAAACAACTTTGTATGTGTGTAAAAATATTTCATACCGATAGAAAAGGGCAGAAGAACTCTATCTCTATCCTAAATTATCAGCAGTGCATATATGGAAGGGATGATAGGGACTCTGTTTTCTCCTTTGAAGTTTTCTGTACTTTATGAGAGAGTGAGTGAGAGAGAGAGAGAGAAGGGAAAGGAAGAGAAGGGGAGGTAGAAGGAAAGGGAGAGCAACAGAGACAGGCTTTTTCTTTTCTTCCTTTTTTTTTTTTTTTTTTTTCCATAGGGCACAGTCCCTTTCGC
>NW_006204769.1:1277440-1329712 GCF_000334495.1 Tupaia belangeri chinensis
CATATCTCGAATTTGGTTTCTGCAAAGCAAGGGACCTTCTCTCCCACCATTCCTTTATTTTTATTTATTTATTTATTTATTTATTTATTTATTTATTTATTTATTTTTAAGTTTGTTATGGGATCCATGTATTCACCAAAGTGAGAAATCACACCCCAAGGGGGATGGCCATACCGCAGTCCCTTCTCCTCCCTTCTTCTTGGGATTTTGGGCATGCATATTCACATGCCTGGTGTAATTTTTAAGCCACCAGGTCTGGGGCTCAAACAGTGGTTGACCATGTGCAAGTCCAGTGCCTAAACCACCATGTCACCTGCTGGCTGCTCAGTGTCAGAATTTTAACAAAAGTAAACATAAAAAGGAAACAAATGGTTTCAAACTTTCTTCAAAAGGTATGTGGTGAGACCAGCAGGTGGCATAATGGTTACGTCACTGCACTCCCATGTAGCCAACTGAAATTCGAGTCTTAGACCCAGTGGCTTCAAATTCACGTTGGGCACATGTGCATGGGTGCCCAAAATCCAGAGAGGAAAACGGAGAAGGGATTGTGGCATGGCTATCCCCCTAGGGGATGACGTCTCACTTTCTGTCTTTCTGTCTTTCTTTCTCTCCATTAAGCCCGCATGCTCTATAACAAAAATCTCTCTTTAAAAAAAAGAAGACATGTAGTAACACCCCTTCTCTTTCCCCTATTGTGCCCATTGGCACTTCTGGCCCAGATCAATGAATGACCAAGAATTAATTGACTAACCAGTGAGAGCTCAACAGTGCCAAGGTGTGAGATAACACTAACTAGGCTTCCCAGTGCTCACTACACCAGACACCGTTCTGAGCTTCTCACGTGTATTATCTCACTTAATATTCTGAGTAAGCCTACTAGATAGTATTACTGGTATTGTTTCCCCCGTTACAATGACAAGGAAATCGAGGCATAGAAAGATGAAGTAAGTTGGGGCCAGCAGGTGGCATGGTGGTTGTGGCGCTGGACTCCCACATGGCTGACTGCAGTTCAGGTCCCAGACCTGGCAATTGGCTTTCTCACTTTCTCCCTCTCTTTCTCTGTCTCTCTGGTGAGCATGTGTGTCCTGTAGCAAATTATAAAATAATAATACTGGTGACTAAAATTAAATGAGTGATTCTTTAAAAAGATTAAGTAACTTGCCTGGAACTGTAAAGAGGTAAATCAGCATTCAAACTCATATTATCTGCCTCTTACTTATCGCACTGTATTTCCTGGTTTTACTCTCAAAAGGCCCGCAAAGACATAACCAAGCACTGGTATGACAAACCTGAACTCCAAGTGTAATAGCAGTTAAATGGCGAGTGAGCCGTGGAATTACTCAGAATCGGGTATATTATTTCCTTAAACTACAAACCATGTGCCAGCTCTGTATCCTGGTAGTTAAGGGGGTAGTATCCTACATGGCCAACCATGGTGTAAAATGGTGTAAATCTACTGGCCCCAGGGGCTTGCGAAAACGTGCCAGGCGTGTGTGCCCAGAATCTCAATTGGATAGAAAAACAGAAGGAGAGAGCATGACTACACTCAATTGAGGGGGGGGTGCTTTCTTCCTCTCTCTTTCTCTGGTGAGTGCATGCACCCTCTGGCCAATAAATAAATAAATATATGAATAAGCTAAAAACCTTAGCAAAAACCTCTAGAAAAAAAAGAATTCTGAAGAACTAAGAAGGCTGATCTTTAATGTGATTCTAAATGACAGGATTCAGTGAGCCTATGAATTTTAATACATGATCACGTTTGCCTTTTAATACCTAGAGTCTAGGCTTGCAGACTAGAGAGAATTTGCCTGTGGCAGTGTGACACTAGATCAAGGCCTATGTCCAGATGCTGTGACACGAGACAGTTTGCTGCTTCTCTCTCTGTTCCGAGACTGATTTACGCGACGTTTCTGTTTCTGTCGAAGACGTCAGAGTACCACGATATTATGTATCCTGCTTGGACATTTTGGGAAGGGGGACCCGCTGTTTGGCCAATTTACCCTACAGGTCTTGGACGGTGGGACCTCTTCAGAGAAGACCTGTTAAGGTAGGTGCTTTAAAGAGTTTGCTTTTCTTCTTTCTGGGTTCTCTTGAAATAAGAAACAGAACATAACCAATTATTTACTATAAAATAGCTAACTTTTATGTAATTCAATGTAATATAAACAAGGTTATGAAGATAATAAATAAGTAAATTAATTAAATAACTAGCTTTTTAAGTTAAAAATAAAACTGCTTATATAGCAGAAACAACTTTGTATGTGTGTAAAAATATTTCATACCGATAGAAAAGGGCAGAAGAACTCTATCTCTATCCTAAATTATCAGCAGTGCATATATGGAAGGGATGATAGGGACTCTGTTTTCTCCTTTGAAGTTTTCTGTACTTTATGAGAGAGTGAGTGAGAGAGAGAGAGAGAAGGGAAAGGAAGAGAAGGGGAGGTAGAAGGAAAGGGAGAGCAACAGAGACAGGCTTTTTCTTTTCTTCCTTTTTTTTTTTTTTTTTTTGCCATAGGGCACATGCACTTGCCAGAGAGACCGAAAGAGAAAGAGAGAGGGAAAGTGAGAAATCACCCCCTAGGGGGGATTGCAACACCATGGTCCCACTCCTTCATTCTCTCGAGGTTTGGGAATACACACACACACACACACACACAGCATGATTTTCTTCTCTTTTTTGTAGAGGTTTTTGCTATAGGGCGCCTGCGCTCGCCAGACAGACCTCTCTCTGTCAGAGAGAAAGAAAGTGAGAAATTACCCCCCAGTGGGATAGCCACACAGCAATCCCTTCTCCTCCATTCTCCTCTCGGGATCTTGGGCACGCACATGCGCCCAGTGTGAATTTAAGCCACGAGGTCCAGAGCTCGAACCGTGGTCAACTACATGGGAGTCCAGCGACAGCCATAATGCCAACTGCTGGTCCCTTCAGAGCATGATTTTCAAGCTGCCGGGTCCAGACCTCAAACTGTAGTCTACCACATGGGAGTCCAGCACTTCAACCACCATGCCACCTACTAGCCCCCAGAGATAAGCATTTTTGACAGGGTCTCACTGTGTCACAATCTTCCTGCCCCAGTCTCCCAGTTAAGTGGAAGTACAGGCACGAACAATCCAGAGTGTTCAGGTGGGCCTGGGAACTGAACCTGTGCTTCCCCTACAGCTTCCAGCTTCCCAAGCAGTGGCACTAGTTGTGTGCCTTTGAAGCTGGGTCTGAATTTTCCCATACTCCTTAAAAGTAAATTTTCCTAATAAGAAAAAACTGCACAATCATGTTGTGGAGGATAGAAAATTATTTGGAAGAACCAAGATACTTGATAATTTAGAGCCAAGTACTCTAAGTGGGGACGAGGGAGCATAGGTGTCTCTCACACGTTCTCAAGCACAGGCTATTCCAGATCCTCTGACCCATGACTGAAACATCCCGTGGCCTGGTGACTATCCTGCCATCATTTCAGGATTTAGATCATCTAGGTCATCCAAGCTGTAGGTATTTTTTCTTTTTAAGAGCTTTTTGCTATAGGGCGCGTGCACTTGCCAGAAAGACAGAAAGCAAGAAATCACCCCCCGGGGGAACAGCCATGCCACAATCCCTTCTCCTCCATTCTCCTCTCAGGATCTTGGGTACACACACATACATGCGCCCAGTGTGAAATTAAGTCACTGGGTCCAGGACTCAAACCGCGGTTGACTTCATGGGAGTCCAGCAACATAGCCATTACACCAACTGCTGGTCCCCAAAATTATTTTATTTTAACTTTCTTTTCTTTTCTGTTCTTTTTTCTTTTCTTTTCTTTTCTTTTCTTTTCTTTTCTTTTTCCTTCCTTCCTTCCTTTCTCTCTTTCTTTCTGGAGAGGTTATTGCTGTAGGGTGTGTGCACTCGCCAGAAAGACAGAAAGAGACAAAAAGCAAGAAATCACCCCCCCAGGGGGATGGCCACGCTGCAATCCCTTCTCCTCCATTCTCCTCTTGGGATCTTGGGCACGCATGCACACGCGCCTGGTGTGAGTTCAGGACACTCAAACCATGGTCAATTACGTGGGAGTTCACCAACATAGCCATTACACTAACTGCTGGTCCCTTTATTTTTAATCTGATCAGAGAAGGAGAGAGTGAGAGCGAGAGAGAGAGAGAAAGTAAACCACCAGCTCTAGGACTTGAACCATAGTTGGCCATGTGGAAGTACTACACTTTAGCCCGAGTGATAGTCTTTTTTTCTTAATAATTTATTCATTCATTTTATTTTAATTTGACCATACACACACACACACACACAGAGAGAGAGACAGAGAAAGTGAGAAAGCAAGCTGCCAGGTCCAGAATTTGAACTGTGGTCAGCCATGTGGGAGTGTCCAGCACCTTAACCACCATGCCACCTGCTAATCCCCTGAGTGATAGTCTTTTAAGAAAAAAAAAAAAAAGTTTTCATTTTTAGGATGTATACTTTGTCATTTAAAAACTACTATAGTTGGGACCACCAGATGACTATGTCACTGGACTCTCATGTAGTTGACTGCAGTTCGAGTCCCAGAGCCGGTGGTTTAAACTCACACCGGGCATGTGTGCATGTGCGTGTGTGCCCAAGATCCCAAGAGGAGAATGGAGGAGAAGGGATTGTGGCGTGGCCATCCCCCCTGGGGGGTGATTTCTCGTTTTCTGTCTCTCTGTCTGTCTCTGTCTTTCTGGTGAGCACCTGCGCCCTAAAGCAAAAACCTATCAAAAAACAAAAACAACAACAAAAAAACTAGTCATACAGAACTGAAACTGGAAATAGTCTTTATCCAACCCTTTAGCATAACAGAACAAACTCCCAGTAGGTTAAGTTACCTGGACAAGGTCAAAAACAAATGTATGCCTCGAGTTCAGATTTTCTGAGTTATTATCCTTTCCACGAAACTAGTTAACTCTTTGAGTCCTCCAGACATTGGGACCATCATTTCTTATTAATTGTTTTGGTTGTGAATGAAATTTTGAGAGTAAACCAAAAAAAAGTCTTTAACCTTTTTTTCCTGTAAGTTATTCTTGACATTGGCCATCGTGTTCTAATCCTTTTGTTTGTGAACCTGCAGTCCCAGTAGCCAAAACAGGCTGGTACTTACAGATGCCTTTTTCTTTTGATAGCTCCTTTTTCACTTGCTATAGAGCTACTTTGTGTTTAGAATCTTTAAAAAACAGGGGTTTTTTTTTCTGTTTTTGGCCCAGCTGTCATAGCAGGAGTTGGTAGATGCTGCTACTTTTCAGCTAAAGCTAATGGGAGGCTTTGGTTCCCAGTTCCCTGTAAAAACCAGGCGTGGTGGCTCACGCTGATCATTCTAACTCTTCTGTAGGCTGACCCAGGAGGGTGGCAACATAGCAAGACCCTGTCTAAACCAACAAACTACATTTTGAATGATTATGAAACCAATACATGTTTATAAAAATGTACAAATCTGTGTGACTTGGGTACTTTTTTACCCCCCCCCCCCTTATTGGTGTATCTAAGTAATTGTTTCAAGTTAGTGCATGTGAAATGATCTCATTTGTTTGTTTTGAGAAATTTTTTGGCATAGGGCACACGTACTTACCAGAGAGACAAAGATAGACAGACAGCAAGAAATCACCTCCTGGGAGGATGGTCACTTAGCAATCCCTTCTCCATTCTCCTCTTGGGATTTTGGGCATGCACACACAAGCTTCTGGCGTCAGTTTCAAGCCACTGAGTCTGGGACTTGAACCAGGGTTGACCATGTTGGAGTCCAGTGCTTAATCACTAACTACACCACCTACTGGCCCCTGGTTTGGTTTTTTAGTTTTCTATAGGGCATATGTGATCACCAGAGAAAGAGAGGAAATGTGAGAAATCAACCCCCATGGGAATGTCCTCGCTGCAATCCCTTCTCTGTTCTCCTCTCAGGATTTTGGACGTGCATGTACACAGGCCCAGTGGTTTTTTAATTTTGTTTTGGTTTGCTTTTTCTCTGAGCTGCTGGATTTAGGACTCGAGCCATGCCGTCGGGTAAAGGGGATCCAATCCACGTCGGGTAAAGGGGATCCAGCCACTTTAAACACTGTACCACCTGCTGGCCTATGACCTCATTATCATTATTTTTGTATATAATTATTTATTTTAATTTTATTTATTCCTTTATTTTAATTTGACCAGAGAGAGAGAGCAAGAAAATAAGCCACTAGGTCCGGGACTCGAACCTCAGTCAACTATGTGGGAGTATCCAGTGCCTTAACCACTATGCCACCTGCTAATCCCCTGACCTCATTATTTTTAACAACAACATCCTATTTCCGTGTGTGGATAATAATCTACTTTGTTATTTCCTTTGATGGGCATTTGGCTGTGTATGCGATACGTATGTAATTTGTAGTTTTCCGGACTTTTTGAAAGTATGTTGCCTACCTATGACCCTTTACCTCTCAATACTTTAATGTATATTTTCCTATTACAAGGATGTTCTCTTCATAACTACACTGCAATTAGAAAACTTAGAAAGGGGCCAGCAGGTAGCATGGTGGTTAAAGGCTCTGGATTCCCACATGGCTGACCACAGTTCGAGTCCCGGACCTGGTAGCTCGCTTTCTCCCTTTCCGTTTCTGCCTCTGTCTTTGTCTGGTCAAATTAAAAAATAATAATAATAAATAGAATTAAATAAGTAATTCTTAAATTAAAAAAAAAGAAAGAAAAAACTGTAGGGAACAATACCAATGCAGTAAGTACAGCCTCACACCACATAACCTTCTTTCCGTCTGCCCCCATCCATATACATGACAGTGGTTTCAGAAGACTCCCCATCAAGCCTAAGTGTGTCACGGGCTGTGCCATGTAGGTTTCTGTAAGTACACTCTGTGAAGTTTGCATGATGAAATCACAGAATGGCACTTTTCTCAGAATATATTCCCATTAGGCAGTGTATAACTGTGTTTAATTGTCCCAATAATACATTTTAAAATTTTATTTATTATTATCATAATCTTGTTTCTATTACATTGAATCACGTATATCTTTTTTTTTTTTTTGAGAGGTTTTTCGCTATAGGGCGCGTGCGCTCACCAGACAGACAGAGAGAGACATAGAGACAGAAAGCGAGAACTCACCCCCTGGGGGGATGGTCACGCCACAATCCCTTCTCCTCCATTCTCCTCTCAGGATCTTGGGCATGCACACACACATGCCCGGCGTGAGTTTTAAGCCACCGGGTCCGGGACGCGAACCGCGGTTGACTACGTGGGAGTCCAGCGACATAGCCATTACGCTAACTGCTGGTTCCCACGTATATCTTTACAGTGTATTACATTTCCTTTTCCAGAAGGAATACCATGCATGTCAGTCGAGACCAAGACTTTACTATCCACATCCTCATCATCAAATAGCTTTACATCATTTTTTTCAGATTATTATTATTTTTACTCTCATCATTTTTTTAAACATTCAATCACTATATATCATTTGGCTTGTAAAGAGAATTTACCCAACATGAAATACTTCTCAGACCAGTCCAGTTGAGAATACTATACATGTTATCATCAACAGGTAATAAACCATTTCTGACCCACTAATGTCATGCCTCTATTTATTCTCTTGCTATCCTTCTCTATAGTCTTCCCTTCTCCCACTCCATTCCACACTGTCTTCAGCATGCCCCAATAATGTTTTTTAAAGAATTATTTTATTTAGCTTTATTTACCTACTTACTTATTTATTTATTTATTTTAATTTGGCCAGAGGGAGAGAGGATGAGAGAGAGAGAGAGAGAAAATGAAAAAGCAAGCCGCCAGTTCTGGGACTCAAACTGTGGTTGGTCATGTGAGAGTCCAGCGCCCTTAACCACCACGCCACCTGCCAGCCCGTCCCAGTAATATTTTATATAATATTTTCCCCCTCCAGTAGAGGACATAGTCCAGGATCACATATTTCATTTACTCATCACGTCTCTTTATTCTCCTTTATTCCAGAACAGCTCTTCAGTCTTTCCCTTTTTATGACATCGACTTTTTTTGAAAAATATGAGCAGGTCTTCAAAAGTTCATGGGAGCTGGCTCTGTGTTGCTGCAGTAATCCGCTGCTCAGGAGAAGCTAGATTCCGGGCCAGCAAGTGGCACGAGGTTAAGGCAGCTGCATCCCACGTGGCCAACTCTACAGTTTGAGTCTCAGACCCTGCAGCTAGAGAATCACATTGAGTGTGTGTATGTGTGTGCTCAAAATCCTGAGAGGAGGAAACCAGCAGTTAGCGTAATGGCTATGTCGCTGGACTCCCACGTAGTCGACCGCGGTTTCGTGTCCCAGACCCGGTGGCTTAAAACTCACACTGGGCGCGTGTGCGTGCATGCCCAAGATCCCGAGAGGAGAATGGAGGAGAAGGGATTGCAGTGTGACCATCCCCCCTGGGGGGTGATTTCTCGCTTTCTGTCTCTATGTCTCTCTCTGTCTGTCTGGCGAGCGCACGCGCCCTACAGTGAAAATCTCTCCAAAAAAAAAAAAAAATCCTGAGAGGAGAATGGAGGAGAAGGGATTGTAGTGTGGCCATCCCTCCTGTCTCTCTCTACCTCTCTGTCTCTCTGGTGAGCGCACGTGACCTATAGCAAAAATCTCTCTCAAAAAAAAAAGAAAGAAAAGAAAATATGTGTATCCTTCGACACAGTCATTCACATCTAGAATGTATCCTGAGGCATGACACTAACGTGGAAAGATTGTGAACAAAGATACTCCCTACCGTGTTATGTCCTAGAACAAAAAGTTGGGTACTGTGTAAAAGGCTGTCAGTAAGGGATGAAGTGAATTATGATGACGTGGTTATAAAAATAGAGTACCGGGGCCAGAAGGTGGCATAATGGTTGAGGTGCTGGACTCCCACATGGCTGACCACAGTTCGAGTTCCAGACCCAGTGACTTGCTTTCTCTCGTTCTCTCTCTCTCTCTCTCTTGCTGTCTCTCTGGTGAGTATTTGTGGCCTATATCAAATTATTAAAATAATAACAAATGAAAAAAATTATTTTAAAAAATAGAAGACTATGGGTAAGTGGGAAGGCAAGGTAGAACAGGGCTTTAAAACTGGGACTGTGGATTCACATCCTGGTTCTTATTAGCTATGAAGCAAGTTGCTTAGCCACTCAAGGACCTCATCTATAAAAGAGGGATAATAAATCCCTCCTGATAAGGTTGTGAGAATGAAATTATAAATAATAAAGCACTTAAAACAGTATCTGGAGCGTAGTAAATAGTATATAGGTGTTAGCTATTATTTAAAATATTTCCTAGTAAGAATGCTACCTAACAACATGTATGGTACAACCTGTTATATCCTGAGTTTCTCCTACACTTGAATAAAGACCACCCATCCCTCCCTAACCCCTGACCCGCCTGCCCCTTCTCTTTCACTTCTGTGCAGGGAGGGTTCCTAGGAAGAAGTGCAGATGAGCCTGTGAGCTGCTAAGTTAAGCGAGGAAGGCTGGTTATGGAGACGTGTACTGAGGACTGGGTTTCAGGGACTTTACACTGAGTAGTTTTTTTTTTGTTTGTTTTTGTTTTTGGAGAGGTTTTTGCTATAGGGCACGTCCGTGCGCTCGCCAGACAGACAGGGACAGAGAGACAGAAAGCGAGAACTCACTCCCTGGGGGGATGGCCACGCCGCAATCCTTTCTCCTCCATTCTCTTCTCGGGATCTTGGGCACGCACGCACATGCGCCCGGCGTGAGTTTTAAGCCACCGGGTCTGGAAGGCGAACTGCGGTCGACTATGTGGGAGTCTAGCGACATAGCCATTACGCTAACTGCTGGTCCCCTGAGTACAGTTTTAAGAGCACTCGCTGCTTTGCAAGTATCAGACCAAATCTGATGACACTTTCTACGCCTCTGAAACAGGAAGTCAGGGAGTGCTCGCCTTCCCTTTCAACTTCTGGTATTTTTTGCAGTTCTCTTCACATATAAATTTTCTCAGTAGCACGCTACTGAGAGAGACTGTCTTCATTGTTCCAGATTAAGCAGCCTTTAGCATGTCGTTCAGGGTCTGAGAGCTTTTCCTTCAGTGTTAACAATGGTGGGCGGGGTATGTAGATATTACTGGCAAGAATGATAGAATTGTAGTGAAAGGAAACATAGTATCATTTACAGTTTTCTCTTTTGAGTAGCCTTGATCAGATTTATCTTGAAATGGAAAGCTCTGAACCAGTCTTCAGAAATGGTTAAAATACATCTTCATGTAATTGAGAAAAAGACATCGTAGAAACTAATCAAAATCTATATTTTTAGATCAGCAGCACAGTGGCCGTGGAAAAAGAAAAATTCTACAGCGTATTTCCGAGGATCAAGGTGATTATATTTTCTTTTTTTGTTGTTAAAAAATTATTTTTATTTAAACTTATTTATTTATTTTAATGTGACCAGAGGGGGACAGAATGAGAGAGAGAGAGAGAAAGCTGCCAGGTCTGGAACATGAACTATGATAGGCCATGTGGGAGTCCAGCACCCTTAACCACCACACCACCTGCCGGTCCCATGTTTTATGACATTTTACAAAGGTACTCCTCCAAGTAACATATAAAATACTCTTGAGGTACGACTAACTATAGCTCAAAGGGAAAGCCAAGATGACAGAGGAATAAATATGGAATCACAGAATCTTGAACTAGAGAAAATTCAAATTATTTGCTAAATCACTCTTAATTGAACTGAAACTCAAAGCAGTGAAGTTTGTCCATGTAGCTATTTGGCAGATGTTTATAGAGTCGCGTGGGTGGCTGAACATAGGCCATGGGAGAGGACACGCAGGTCTTATTCCCACTTTCCTGGGAGTAGCTTGTGATCGAGCCACGGTCATTGTGCGGGTTGATGCAGAACAATTGTCCTCCCCAGGTCTCCTGCCTTAGCATCAGATCCGGGGGCTGCCCAGCAGTGGCTAAGAACAGACTGAGGCGTGATAGTGGACAGGGAAATGAGGAGGAAGAGAGGGAAATGGCACTGTGTCTGCTGGTCAGCTCCATAGCTCCACTGTCAGGAATAATACCTGGCAGACACAGAGTAAGTGTCTGTGGAGCTAATGAGTAGAAACGACCAGGAAGGGAGAAGGGTCCTGCAGTTTCTGCAGTTTGTCCTTGTCAGAAATCAGACCCTCTACTCGCCCTCCTCTTTGCTTGGGCAGTGGACTTCAAGATGTGGCTGCGCTGACCACTGCTTACTGTTCCTTGCCGGTCTTTCTGATTTTCAAGACTTAAGGTCACAGATGCTCAATGCGGGCCCACATCTGGACTTATAGAACCTCTTTGAAATCGTATAGGATATGTGTAGTTTTCAAGGGGAGGCCCTCAGTTCTTACCATATTCTCAGGCGATCCATGACACACTTCACATTTTAAGATCTTCTCCTACTTGGACTGTAACTAGGGCACCTTCCACATACAGTCTTAAGGTTTTTAAATCCTTTAATTTTTTTGTCCTTTAATTTAGTTTTTTTGTCTTTTAATTTATGTGTTTTGCTTGACTTTGCACAACAAAGATCATGTAGCTGTTGTGAGGGATTACCTAGTTACACAGCTCTGAGCATCAGTGAGTGTAGAGGCTACATCAGCCTTCCTGAAATCATTCCATGGGTTGTTGGCTGTAGTGACATAAAACAGCGTACCCTGAAAGACCAGATGCAAACAGAGAATGGCCAAATGTTCCCCACCTTGAAGGATAAAGTAGGCATCAGTCCCAGATGGCCTAGATGGTGCAGAACCAGTATCCCCTCATCACTGTCGCAGTAACCAGTGTATGCGGGGTATGCAGTGGTCCCTCTGCGTACAGTCCTTGCACTGGGTCCTAGCACTGCTCACCTTTCGGAGATTGGGGGTAGCACTGTGGCGTAGGCCACGGAGTTTTATGTCATGTGTTTGTCTTACAGGACGAGTCCAGAACGAGATCCTCTCATTCTTCTATCTCGGAAAAATCCAAAACTTGTTGATGCAGAATACACCAAAAACCAGGCCTGGAAGTCTATGAAAGTAATCACCAATAACCCGCATAGAACTATAGCAGTGAACAGCCTCCCTCTAAGAACATTGCCACCTGGGTAGAGTTTGAGATTAGGTTTCCTCTCAGTGGTGAGATGAATAAAGAGAAAGTTCCGTGACTATGTAAATTTCTTCTTCAAACTCACATTGTGTTTTGGACCATACTGTGACCAGTACATGATACTATGCTGAAGGTTTAAACCAGTGGTTGCAAATCTGTTTCTCTAAAGGGACAGACAGTAAATATTATGGGCTTAGCAGGTCATAGCTTTCCATAGCTACTCAGCTGTACCTCAGAAGGATGAAAACAGCTGCAGACAATGTGCAAGCGAGTGGGCATTGCTGTGTTCTAATTGAAACTTCATTTATGGGCACTGAAATTTAAATTTCATGTACTTTTTACATTCATAATTGTTTTTGCCTTTTTTTTTTTTTTAACTATTTGTAAATGTAAAATATGCTTAGTTCATAAGTTATACAGACATAAGCAGTAGGTTAGATTTGACCTTTGAGTGGTAGTTTGCCAACCCTAGGTTTAAACCTTTGATCCTCAACCCTGGCTGTACAGTATAGCCAGAGAGCTAAATAAATGAATCAAATGAATCCGAATCTCCGGGGAGAGGTTTGGGACTCTTCATTCTTGAAACTCCTTAAGTGATTCTAAGGTGAAACTATAAATTGGGACTTTCAGTGTAAAGTCCATCACTGTCCTTTTAACTCTGACTTCTTGTCTTGATCAGAAAACTAACAGTCCCATATTTCCTCATCTGGAATGTCCTTATACCATTGAGGATGCCATGAACAAAAGCTTTAAGCTTCTTGGGGGAAAAACTAAGTATAGCTGTGATGCATATTTGATTTAGTTTTAAGCAAACAAGAACAAAAGAAGAAACTTAAATAATAAAAATATGAAAAATGTATACATTCAGCATGTAGGTTATTTTAACAACATTTTTAAAGAATTATTTTTGTTTAATTTTATTATTATTATTATTAATTTTGATAAGAGAGAGAGGGGAAGTGATAAAGTAAGCCTCCAGGTCTGGGACTCGAACTGTGGTCAACCATGTGGAAGTCCAATACCTTAAACCACCATGCCACCTGCCAGCCCCAGCACATAGGTTATTAGCATCTACTGAGTGAGGCTGCAGAAGCACAGCAAACGAAACTTGTTCCCTTCAACAAGGAGTTTGTCATCTGCTAAGGAGGATGGAATTACTGGGGCTCTCAAACTCACAAGACCCCAGGGTTGGCAAGTGGCATAAAAGAGTGAGCAAGAGTGCTGAGAATTCCAGTTGGTGGCTGCCAAGTGGAAATAGCAGCCCAATTTTTCCTCTTTTATTATTTTCTCCAAGAAAAGTTGGGAATCTGGGTTTTTGTAAGAAATACTCTACTACCTATAAATATTCATAGTGGTTAAAATATTTAATTTTAATACTGCATGACCAACAAAATCTATATGAAGCTTATACCCCTAAACTCACCAGCCAGCACTTGTGACCTTCTTTTGTAATCTCTGAGTTCAAAAGAAGGCAGCATGGCTTCAGGTGAGCTTAAACTAAAAAATCAGACACACCCAGGTTAAAACTCTAGCTCTTTGGGACCAGCAGATAGCATAATGGCTACGTCTCTGGACTCCCATGTAGTCAACCATGGTTTGAGTCCCTTACCTGGTGGCTTAACTCACGCCGGCGCATGTACATGCATGCCCAAGATCCTGAGAGGAGAATGGAGGAGAAGGGATTGCGGTGTGGCCATCCCCCCTGGGATGTGACTTCTTGCTTTCTTTCTCTCTGTCTCTATCTTTCTGGCAAGCGCATGCGCCCTATAGCAAAAACCTCTCCAAAAAAAAAAAAAACTCCAAAAAAAAAAACCTCTAGCTCTTCTATTTAGGGCCATGTAACCTTAAGCAAGTCTCTCAACTCCTCAAAGTGTTGGCTTCCTCCTTTATATAATAAGGATAATGATGCTTGCTGCATAGTGGTCACCAGTGAATGTCTTACTGCCGATACTAATAATTGCCTTCTCACTTAAAGGATACCTTGGGAAAGCCAGCTGCTAAGGACGTCCACCTTGTGGATCACTGCAAATACAAGTAAGACTTCTAAGACTCTTGGCTTTGTTCCATATTGCTTTCGTAGTAACCGCACTTTGGGTGAGAATGTTAATAGAAGGCCCAAGTAGGCTATAGGAAAGTCATTTTACTTCATTTAGTCGGCTTTTACTGAGGGCCCATTTGGAACTGACCTGAGTTCTGCAGAGACTGCAGAGATGAAGGAAATCCAATCTTGCTTACAGAGGCTTTGTGTGCCAGTAATTAACGCAGTGGGATCACCAGTCTCCACACCCACCCACCTAACAGTTGAAGTTAGATGAAATATTAATCAGGTTAATAAATATTGTAATTAAATGCCAGGACTAAGAATTAGATGAACAATAAAACCATGTCTGGGGCAGGGAACCAGCAGTTAGCGTAATGGCCATGTCGCTGGACTCCCACATAGTTGACCGTGGTTCGCGTCCCAGACCCGGTGGCTTAAAACTCACGCCGGGCGCATGTGCGTGCGTGCCCAAGATCCCAAGAGGAGAATGGAGGAGAAGGGATTGCGGTGTGACCATCCCCTCTGGGGGGTGATTTCTCGCTTTCTGTCTCTGTCTGTCTGGCGGTGCGCACGCACCCTATAGCAAAAAAAAACTCTCCAAAAAAAAAAAAAAAACATGTCTGGGGGAGGGCAGTGGAATTCAGAGATGTGATTGTTGGTTACATGCACAGTGGAAACTAAAGGTCAAAGCAACTCTGTCTGGAAACAGGTCTGTATGCATGAGAGAAAAGCCAAGCAGAAAATGTTCTTTTCTAAGATAACTTTTTATGGGGCAGCATTTCTTGAAAATTGCATAGGTTTGTATTGTTTTCCTCTCCTTTTTTTTTTTTTAAGAGATTTTTTTACTATAGGATTCATGCACTGTCCAGAAGGATAGAGAGAGACAGGAAGACAGAAAGTGAGAAATCACCCCCGAGGGGGGATGGCCATACTGCAATCCCTTCTCTTCCATTCTCCTCTTGGGATCTTGGGCACGCACGCACACGTGCCCAGCATGAGTTTTAAGCCACAGAGTCCGAGACTCGAACCGCAGTCAACTATGTGGGAGTCCAGTGACATAACCATTACACCATCTGCTGGTCCCTGTTCTCTCCAGACTTGAGGAGAAGAAAGTGATGTCCAAGGAACAAAGGGATGCCTTTGATCAGACGGGGCACACTAGAGGAAAAGCAAGGCTCTAGGGGCCATGGCTAAGAGATAGCAGGCCTAAACAGCTTGTGAATCTGTCTAGTTTTCCTGCTTTTGATTTGTGATGTATCATTGGTGAACATTTCTGTATTTTCTCCAATACAAGAAACTTCAAAAAGTTGTGGAAAATGGAATTACAATATGAGTTCATTTGGGTGCAAAAATAATTGAAATCTATGTATAATTTTTCTTTCCTTTTTGCTTTTTTTTTTTTTTTAAATAATTTGCTATAAGTCACATGCACTCTGGAGAGAAACTAAAAGTGAAAAAGCATCTTCCATGGAGGATGGTCATGCTACAATCCCTTCCCCTCCATTTCTCCTTTTGGGATCTTGGGCACATGTGTGTGCACACAGACGCGCATGCACACACACGGTGTTTTTGTTTGTTTTTTGTTTTTTGAGAGGTTTTCGCTATAGGGTGTGTGCGCACGCACACACAGAGAGAGAGACATAGAGACAGAAAGCAAGAAATCACCCCCCAGGGGGGATGGTCATGCCGCAATCCCTTCTCCTCCATTCTCCTCTTGGGATCTTGGGCACACACGCACACGCGCCCGGTGTGAGTTTTAAGCTACCGGGTCCGGGACGCGAACCGCAGTTGACTACATGGGAGTCCAGCGACATAGCCATTACGCTAACTGCTGGTTCCCAACACACACAGTGTATTTTTCAAGCCACTGAGTCTGGCACTCGAATCGCACAGTCAGCTATGTTGGATCCAGTTGCTTTAACCACCATGGCACTGGCTGGCCCCTTAGTTTTTTCATAATATACATTTTCCGTGAACTCTTCGAAGACTGCCACATATGCCCCAAACCTACAATAGGCTGTCACTTCCATCTGTATCTTGCATTCTCTTTACCTAGCACCTACTGAGTTGTCAGAAAAGTGACAACACATTTTTGCATAGAAAAAATACATCATGAATTTTCCAATGATGCCATAGCTCCAGACCTTATCTAGCTCTGTCAGGAGACAACATTCTCTTTTTTTCCTTTACCCCAATATTTTCAGAGCAACCTGTAGCCCTAGCCCTGGAGAAACAAGGAATTTATGGAAACCCCACAGAAACATATTCATGTGTCCCTGAAATCTAGAAATGAGAAAGGGAGAGGAATTAAACCAAGAGAAGAGGAGGAAAGAATAAGAAAATAAAGGTCGTATTTAGTAATATAACAAATATGTTTTCTCTTTTTTCCCCTCAGGTACCTGTTTAACTTTCGGGGTGTCGCTGCAAGTTTTCGGTTCAAACACCTCTTCCTGTGTGGTTCCCTCGTTTTCCATGTTGGTGACGAGTGGCTGGAATTCTTCTATCCCCAGCTGAAGCCATGGGTTCACTATATCCCAGTCAAGACCGATCTATCCAATGTCCAGTAAGCAGCTCTTCCCCAGTGCAGCTTCTAAGGACTCTTACAGTCTGCTTCTAAGTCCGGCTTTTTTTTTTTAAATTATTATTTAATTTTATTTGTTCATTCATTTATTTCCATTTGACCAGAGATGACACACACACACACACACACAAAGAGAGAGAGAGAGGGACAGAGACAAACGAAGGCACCATATCCAAAACTCGAACCGTGGTTGGCCATGTGGGAGTGTCCACCACTTTAACCACCACGCCACTTGCTGGTCCCCTAAGTCCAGCTTCTTAAGGCATTCATTCCTGATGATTTTTTCCATTGAAAACTTTGCATTCTCTTACTTGGTTTGCTATATATTGTTGCATTATTATGCAAGTAGACTGTAATTGGAATTTAATTTGAAAAAGTGTTTTAATGCTGGTTTCAAATGTAACATTTAGACAGTATGCATTGAAAAAGAAACTAATTTCTTAAAGACCAAAGATAGGGATAT
The DNA here is from genome assembly GCF_000334495.1 of Tupaia belangeri chinensis. Taxonomy (NCBI): domain Eukaryota; kingdom Metazoa; phylum Chordata; class Mammalia; order Scandentia; family Tupaiidae; genus Tupaia; species Tupaia belangeri. The sequence goes on from NW_006204769.1 coordinate 1,294,558, forward strand.
TCAATACTTTAAAAATTTTTATGTTTCTGTATTCATCAGAGTGAGCTCATATGCACATGAGAGAGATGACCATCCTCCACAGGGTCTAGTCACACCATGCTCTCCCCTTCCTCCAGCCCATTAGATCTTGGGCATTCACACATGTACCCAGAATGCTTCAGACTGACCAGACCAGGAACTGGAACCTTGGTTTAGATATGGGTTCTGATTTTTCCTGAGCAGTGCATCACCAAAGTGCCACAGAGCTGACCCAAGATAGTCTGTCTTGTTACATTGTCAAAGGAAGTGTCAGGCACAGCATGGGAATCAATCCTAGTGAAGCTTAGGTCAGTTTCCCCTCATGATGGGAGGAGCTAGAAAGAGGAATGGAGAGGGGCCTGAAGTGTGAGCCCAGTTCCCTTCTTCTGGGGACTGAAACCAGAGTTTAAAGACAGGATGGAAATTTTTTTCCACTCTTAATTTTTATTTATTTATTTATTTAGGAGAGGTTTTTGCCATAGGGCGCACGCGCTCACCAGAAAGACAGAGACAGGGAACCAGCAGTTAGCGTAATGGCTATGTCACTGGACTCCCACGTAGTCGATCGTGGTTCATGTCCCGGACCCAGTGGCTTAAAACTCACGCTGGGCGCGTGTGCATGCGTGCCCAAGATCCCGAGAGGAGGATGGAGGAGAAGGGATTGCGGCGTGACCATCCCCCCTGGGGGGTGATTTCTCGCTTTCTGTCTCTCTGTCTCTCTCTGTCTGTCTGGCGAGCGCACGCGCCCTATAGCAAAAAACCTCTCCCCCAAAAAAAGAAAGACAGAGAGACAAAAAGTGAGAGATCACCCCCCAGAGGGTATGGCCACGCCACAATCTCTTCTCCTCCATTCTCCTCTCGGGATCTTGAGTACGTACTCACACGCCCAGTGTGAGTTTAAGCCACCAGGTCTGAGATTCGAACCGTGGTCAACTACATGGGAGTCTAGTGACATAGCCATTACGCTAACTGCTGGTCCCCACTCTTGATTTTTTTATGTGTATTATTGAGTCTTTTTTTATTTTCACAAGCCCGTCCAGAATCTACAATAAGCCACCTTTATAACCTGTGTATAGCCTTATTTTGTTCCTGTGAGGATCTTGTTATTATTGCTTTTAGGAAATGATCCATATGGTACACATGTCTAGAGACCAACCACAGATTTCAGTCTATAGTCTTTCTAACTTGGTACTAATGATTTTGGTCTACATTTTAGAGTCTAATAATTCTTTTCATTTTAGGGAACTGTTGCAGTTTGTAAAAGCAAATGATGATGTAGCTCGAGAAATCGCTGAAAGGTAAGTTCTGTTCATTTTCCCTTTTCCATTTTACTTTATCATCCCTCTTTTGCCTTAGCAAAAGTTATCTGAACATTGTTGCCATGGCAATATCTATAATCTCATCCTCATTAAACAGAGATAATTCAGAATTAAAACTGTCCTAGAGAAAAAACACATGCACACACATTTGCAAGCTTTATAGAAGTAAACTGAAATCTTTAAGATAAACAAGTACTTTCGGTAAGCGTTGACTGTTTATATTTGTTTTTATGGAAGTAAATGTTAAGTTCTGTTGTTAAGTGCATGTCTGTGGAATCATGACTCTAGGGTTGGTTCTGAGGATTAAACGAGCTAAAATATGTAAAGTGCTCTAAATAGTGTTTAGCCACTCAAATGTAGGACATTATTATTATTTTTAAATTCTGTGCTTTAAAATAATGTTGTTAATCTTGTCTGTAGGGGAAGCCAGTTTATTATGAATCACTTGCAGATGGATGATATCACCTGTTACTGGGAGAGCCTCTTGACGGAATACTCTAAATTCCTGTCTTACAATGTGACGAGAAGGAAGGGCTATGATCAGATCACTCCCAAAATTTTGAAAACTGAACTCTAGTTGTCATCACAGGGACCATGGTCTTCCCTATGGCCACAGATCTCAGATATCACGCTTACCATAAGCGTGGCATCACCTGACTATCTTGTATCAAGCCAAATATCTGGTTTTCCTTTTCATGCTGCACCCAGAGCAACTCTTGAGAAAGAGCCAAAATGTGTCTAATACACGGAGATGAAGCAACTCAACTCTGGCTGAAGAAGGACTAGGAACCATGAGATAATGGATTTGGGACTCGGTTCTACCTTTCATTTCTGAGGACCGATCACAGCATGTGCCTCTGACCATCCACATGCATTACGTCCATCACCGTGAAATTGATTCTGTTTATGTGACGATGCTCTTTGTCCCATTACGTGGAGCAGAAAATTCATCATTTGGAACTTGTACAACTTATCACTGCAGTTCTGAAGTTACTCTAGGCTTGATTTCGGTTGCTTTATTTTAATGTGGAAAACTTTAAGGTTTGCGAAAAATACTTGGATATCATGTCCTGGAGGGTCTAAGGAAGCATTGGCTGTGCCATGTGATGATGTAAAAATTCTGTTTTATAAAAGTGTAAACTTCAATACTCAGGAGGCTTCTATAATGCCACCTAGATAGGGGCCAGTTGTAGAAGTAATTACTGCAATTAGAGTTCATCTTCCCCTTTCGTGCCTTTATGCCCTTCTTTTTGTCTTTGTAAAGGGGAAAAAAAAAAAGACAAAAACCTCTTAATACATTTAGAGAACAACGCTTTTAAAAAAAAAAGAAAAAGAAAGAAACTGTGCATGAAACAGCAACTCTTCCTTACCCTTTGCACATCTTTAATGTTTTTCCTTAAATTCGCAGCAGCAGGCATCATCCATGTTCTCCGTGTCTCACAGGGACCACAAGGAATCTTCATTTGTGAACATATTAGTAATTTGTCTGTAATGGTCAGAATACACATGTGTTCACCAGAGAAAAAGCATCCCACCAACAAGACATGGTCCTGCTGCAACCCTATTTCCTCCATTTCTCTTTCCCATCAGGATTTTGGGTGCACACATGCACACACATATTTTTCAAGCCTTCAGGGACAGAATTCAGACCGTAGTCAGTCATGGCTTCTGATGCACAGTGCGTAACTGCCACAGAGCCAGCCTTGGACATGTCGCTAAGTTGGTAGTTTAGGGCATTCAACTTGAATACTTAATTATAGAGGAGATATCTGTCTTAGCACAAATCCATATTGGATCCTGTCTTGTCTTTGTTCCCTTTTTGAAAAAGACACTCGGGTAGTAGTTTAATCTCTCAGGGTATTCTCCCTACCTAGTCAAAAATGAAAACAGTTTAGATTGAAACCCTGTGGTCTGATGACTTAGAACCTCTTTGTCTCTTAGGCCAACCTCTCTGCAGAGAAATCAACTCTCTTCCTTTGCCTCTTTAGAACTCTTTGGTGTAGAATGGTTTCAAAATTAATAGGTGTGGGACTCAGTCACATGAAATCAGAGATTTTATTTCACTTGTGAGACATATATTTGGTATCTGGCTTTTTTAGCTTCCTTCCAAAAAAAATTTTTTTTTTAAGTTGCCATAACGCATGTGCATTCAGCAGGGAGAAATAAGGAGAGGAAGAAAGCATCTCCCAATGGGGTGTAGTTGTACTACAATCTCTTCTCCAATTCTCCATCCTGTCAGTATTTTGGGATGCACACACAGGCACCTGGCATGTTTTTAAGCTGCTGAGTTGGGAATTGGATTCTGCTCCCTTAACCACCAGGCTGTGAAGCCAGTCCTACAAAATTTTAACTCCAAGGACTTTTTTTCAAAAGATAAGTCAGACCACTGACTTTTTTTTTTTAATATATGTATTTTTACTTATTTATTTTCAATTTGACCATAGAGAAACACACAGAGAAAAAAAGGGAAAGTGAGAAAGCAAGATCCCAGGTCCAGGACTCGAACCGTGGTTGGTCATGTGGGAGTGTCCAGCACCTTAACTATCACACCACCTGCTGACCCCCTTTTTTTTTCCCAAGGACTTTCTTAGAGGAGCTGAACATTCATGAGAAGATCATTGCATGGACAAAGGAGGTATATTTGTTTTTTGAGTACTAGCTATTCACAGGGACTGTGTCCTTAGGTGCTGTAGTCTAGTGACAGGCAGTCCAGATTTATGAGTAGTACTGTGGTTTTTGTCACTATGAGGATCTACTAATATAACTGCAGTTGTGTAGTGGGACAGTAGGGCCAGTGTGCAGGTGCTAAAAGAATTTACCAGAGAGAAACGTGAACATAAGCATGTTTATTATGTTTGTCATTGAGCTCTGGCAAGAACACCCTGAGACTCTAGCGGGTTCACAGGCTCGTGCCTTTTGGTGGGAAGGGTCTACTTCTTACAGTCTCAGTTGTAAGGGAGGGTATGGATAGACTCTGAAAGCTTTGGTCTGAATTTGGGTGGGTGGCTAGTCATTTGTCAGGAACGCAGAGCATCAGCCACAGGTGACTGCTGGAGGTGGCACCAGAACGGGTCCAGAACCTGTTTTCTCTGTTGTAAAAGTTGATCTCAGGGTCTTATTCCTGGGCCCTTAACCTGAACACGTTTGCTTTTGTCCTTACGTTAGGCTCACCTTGGACCCTCTTTATTAACCCTTGCTTTGTCTACATATCAACTCTGCATTTATTACTCTCTTTTTCTTCTCACTAAAATAGGAACACAATTTGCTGTCCATTAGATTAGGAGCTGAGGCTTCATTTTCCTGGGAATGTTTCCCGTTTTGTTTCAAGTTGTAGCTCAGACATCACTTTCTCTCCAAGTCTTTTCTTTCCTTGAGGCAGGTAGGAGCTACCGTAACTTTGCTCATGCTGGTGTTACATGGCATCACACTGCACTGTGGCTACTTGGCTGTTTCACCTACTGCTCTGCGTTTATTTATGAACAGGAATCATGTTTTACTCCTATTGGTGTCTCCACTGTCCAGCACAGTACCACACATGAGGAAATACTGAAGGACTGTGAGTGGATGGGTAAATAGAGACACTGGACTTAACTCCATCCTGTTTACAGATTGACTCGCCAATAGCTTCAAGGGGAATTGAATAAGGCTGTCCGAACTGGATCTATGCAAATACTTACCTGTATTGTGAAGAGTTAATAAGGGAATCTTTGTCTTTAAATCCAGTAAATGTATTCAGGTTTTATACTTGTTTATCTGTTTACCTCAGTGTCAATGGAATGAAGATGGTGTGTAATAGTATGTAAAATGTTATGTTTTTGAAAACAATTTGTATTCCCACAACTTTTGAAGGTTTTTGTTGTCATTAATACGAGTGCAATCCTAACCTCTCCATTTCCTTCTCAAAACGCTAATGGCCATACTTTTCTTTAAGGAAAAAAAATAATTTATTTGAATGAAGCAGAATATTTAAATAATAGAAGTAATGCTTCTCCTTTCTTTGTTTTGGCAGTATCATCTGTGTGATATCAGTGTCCCACGTTATTCTACTGAATCATGTCAGATTTCCCCAATTGTCAAGAACAGATACTGCCGGGAACCAGCAGTTAGCGTAATGGCTATGTAGCTGGACTCCCACGTAGTCGACCACGGTTTGCATCCCGGACTCAGAGGCTTAAAACTCACGCCGGGCGCGTGTGTGTGCGTGCCCAAGATCCCAAGAGGAGAATGGAGGAGAAGGGATTGTGGCGTGACCATCCCCCCTGAGGGGTGATTTCTCGCTTTCTGTCTCTATGTCTCTCTCTGTCTGTCTGGCGAGCACACACGCCCTATAGCGAAAACCTCTCCAAAAAAAAAAAAAAAAACAGATACTGCCTATAGTTTTGTTGTTTTGTTTTTTGATTTACTCATTTTTTTTATTGGAGAGATTTTTGCTTTAGGGTGCGTACGCTCACCAGAAAGACAGAGACAGAGAAACAGAAAGCCAGAAATCACCCCTCAAGAGGGGATGGGCACGCCACAATCCCTTCTCCTCCATTCTCCTCTCGGGATCTTGGGCACACACACACACAAGCCCAGTGTGAATTTAAGCCACTTGATCCGGGACTGGAACTGTGGTCAATTACATGGGAGTCCAGCGACATAGCCATTACACCAACTGCTGGTCCCGCAAAAGAACTTTCTAGAAATGACATGAAGGTATCCTAGAGAATGTAAACAAATTTCATAGAGGTTGGAAGGGTAGACTACCAGGTTCTATCGTTCAGCCTAACAGTTCCAAGAGAAAAAAATGTAACCCCTTCATTTGGGTCAGTTCCAAAGAGTTCTTATATTTTACCCCTAGATGGACTACAAACAAGAGCACACATAAATACACAGAAACCTGTCTTCACATGTATCTAAAGGAAGATGTCTTCTCTTAGGGAAATCTTGCAGCTTCCAGAGGTTATGTAGTGTGGATAGGAAAGAGGGATATAAGAAATGACCCATCAATCTTTAGCAAGTATTTCTTGAGTATCTGCTGTACACAAACAGGAAATAAGGAAACTTTTGACACAAGACCTCTGCCCTGGGGGAGGGGGGCTCTCGGTTGATACAATAAGAGACAGTGTGCGTGGCAGCATGGGCAGAAGGTGATTCAGGCAATATGAACACCCGTCATTCCTAAGGACAATGGATTTGGAGTTTCGAGGAAAGAAAGAAACACCTAGCGGGGACAGATGGAAGACTGTGGAGAAAGGACAGGTAAATGAAGTGGTCCTTGGAAGTTTCAAAATTCATTGTCTCTACCTGTGGAAGCAGTTTATATCATACATAATACAACTAATATTCTGTTATATATTACAACTATATTATACTACATAAGATATTTAGTAAAGTCAGTATTTGGTGAACCTGGGAGAGAAAATACTGACCCCTGAGAGAAAATTCTCTTTGGGGGAAGAAGCCTTTGGGTCCTACGAGAGCAGATCTCAGCAGCAAGGGCTCAGCGTGGGAGGATGGTGGTTCCAGGCCCATGTGGTGATGACTGAAATTCTGCCCTGAGGCAGTTAATTCTGCTGGGAAGTACAGGTCTGAGGATGCAAGAGCTACACGTGAAACAGTACTCCAGCTAAATCCCATAACCACGTTATGGCTTAGAGGAGGGAGAGTGTTTCCCTGAATGGTAGAAGAAGGTAAGTCCTGAGAGTTTGGACAAGTAGGAAATATGGAAAGGTGACAGATAGTTTGAGAAAGCTGACATATAATTGCAGCAACAGCATGAGCAGTCGGGACTGGTCTTTTCTTGAGGTACTAGGTGGCAAAGGAAACCTTACAAAGGAGTCTTACTACTCAAAGGAGAAAGCAGGTGGGCGTTAATAGAAGTTGCCTGTTAATAATGACCTCATTTCTACTGCAGGCTAGTAGATCCTGGAGAAATTTCAGCTGTATATAAGTGATTTTTTTGGGGGTAAATATTTATTTAACTTTATTTATTCATTTTACTTTAATTTGACCAGAGGAGACAGTGAGAAAGCAAGCCACCAGGTCTGTGACCTCAACCGTGGTCAGCCACGTGGGTGTGTCCAGTGCCTTGGCCACCATGCCACCTGCTGTTCCCAAGTGATTCGTTATTATCTGTTCCTCCCACCCAACCCCTTCTTCCCATTTCAAGTTCTCCCTCATCCCACAATGACTCTGGGGTTATTTAAGCATCTAAGGTTTCCTACATGTTGGCTAGACAGACTGCACAGCCACTTTGTTGGACTTTCAGGCTTTGGGGTTTTATCCTGGTACCCACACCTATCTACTGAGATATGCAGCAGCATACTGCCATGAGGGAGGGGTCCTGACATGCCAGACACTATGCTAGGTCCTGGGGATACAAGATGAGTGTATGTAGTCTCTGACCCTAAAGTTAATCCACTGAGACATCAAGAAATAGGACATTACACAACATAACCATTGCTATGAACCTACTCTTATCTTTCAGAGACATCTGTGGGGCTGTCAGTCACTTCTTCGGGCCTCATCTATGGTTTCTAGCTATTAAATTCCAGAATTCTATTTACTGTAGTCTACTAAAGAGTGTAGCAGTTCTGAATTACAACTAGAAAAGGAGTGGCCAAAAAAAAAAGAATGAGAATGGTAACTCGCAAGGATTAAATGACATTCCACAAACCAACCTGAGAATACTCAAAATAAATGCCGGCACTTTGACAACTATACCTGGAAACACGTTAGCAGAGGCTGCAGTAATAGGAAATTATTGCTGGACTATCAACCAACCAAACATCTGGCACAACTCCATAAAGCGCCCTGTCTTCTAAGAAACAGCAGCATATGAGCTAAGGGATGTGAAATCCACCTTGTGATGGCTGCGGCAAAGCTCATTCTTCAGAAGTGCTCGGCGTTCTCGCAGAACCAGCACGGAAGACCCATCCCCAGGGCCTTGGAACTTCCGGAAACCAGAACCCACAGGGTTCGAATGTAGCCCAGACAAACTGGAGGGATGCGGAGGCGGGGGACAGAAAGTGAACGTTTTCACTTTCCATTTTCTTTTTTCATTTCTGTGACTTCTCGCATTTTAAATACACTAAATTACTAAAGCCTGTGCCCTTCTCAAGCACAGATGTGACAAAGGGTGTGCTAGAGATACTCAGAGCCAACTCACTTCCGGGGAGCCGGCCTGGCAATGCAGAGGCCGGTCCTGCCTCCAGCCGGAAGTGTTTTCGGGTCGGGCTCTGCCGCCGCCCCGCCCTCTGTCCTTTACCCCTAAGGGGCGGGACTTCCTGTCTCGTGTTTCCGAGGGCTTCCAGAGGAAGACCCTGGGTTTGGGTAGGGACATGGAGTCCTGGGGCTCAGGTCGGCCCGCGGATTAGCGCTAGCATAGTTCGCGGTTACTGGCTCCCTCGTTCGCGCAGTTATCCTCGCCCTGTCCCGCGAGGCCTGCAGCCGGCCTCGCGGGCCTGAGCGCCCAGGTGTCGGCAGGGGAGAGGAGCAGTATGGAGGTGCCGCCGCCAGCGTCACGGAGCTTCCTCTGCAGGGCACTGAGTCCTTTCCCCCGAGTCCTTGCTGCTGATTCGGAGGCCCTTGCAGAGGATCAGAAGCTGCCTGCCTACGTCCCAAATCCCTATTACCCGGAATCCGGATGGGACCGTCTCCGGGAGCTGTTTGTCAAAGAGTAAAAGTCCCTAAGGTTGGGGTGGGAGACGGGGAACTGCGATGCACACGTTTGTATTCTTTTTAAAATTTATTCATTTATTTATTTTTAATTTGACCAGAGAGAGGGAAAGTGAGAAAGCAAGCCACCAGGTTCAGGATTTGAAACATAGTCAGCCATGTGGGAGTGTCCAGCCCCTTAACCACCACGCCACCTGCTCCCCCCCCCACCACAAGTTTGTATTCTAACATTGCCATTTGGAGTTCTGTTGGTTGAGGGAGTTTTAAATGGTTCAGACTCATTGAAAGAGCTCTTAGAAGTATGTAGGAAATATATAATAGTTTTCATGTAATCAGTCTCCTGACTTACAAATAAGAAGAGTTGGGCCAAACCAGATAGTGACAGAATTGGCCCTGGAACCCATGTCTGCAGGCGTCCACTCCAGTGTTCTTTTTCCTATTTCAGTTGATCCCAAATTTGGTATTTCACTACTGATTTCATTCCCTCGCCAAAAAAAAGAAATGGATATTGCAGAGGGGTAGAGAGAATTGTCAATTTTTAATTTTGCCAAATATGGAATTAGCGATTGTCTCATTTTATAGAAGCAATATTAGCTGGGTTTTAAAATTAAAAGACATTTCAGAATAAATGATAACCCTTATAACTTAATTAATTTCATCTAGTAAGAATTCAGAATATTTCATTCATTCATTTCTTTATTTTATTAGTGACCGGTGAAAAGTGTTCCCTTTCATGGAGTTATTACCATACTACACTGTGTTTTCCAGTAGTTAAAAGTTGCTGAGATGGTTTCCCAGGGATCCAAACCTGTGATTGGCCCTGTGGCACCACCTGGACCATTTAACAGCATAGATTAGTTTTCCCTGAAGTTCAGGCTATTTTTAATATAACTGCATTGTTTGATACATCACAGCATTTAATCACATCTACCCATAATGGAAAATGTGGTGTTAGCATTTGGCGTTATTCTGATAATTGTGTCATTTGGGGAGCAGTGTCCCTCAGCTAATCCCAAACAACATGGCCTTTTTGTTTTAGTGAACAGCAGAGAACTTCAAAGGAACTCCAGAATATCTACAGGGCGGCAGTTTCAGCAGGCATCATTGGCTGGGCCTATGGGGGAATACCAGCTTTTATTCATGCTAAACAACGCTACATTGAGCAGAGCCAAGCAGAAATGTATCATAACCGGTTTGATGCTGTGGTATGTACTGGTATCCTGATAGTATTGGGGGCACACCAGCTTGGCAATTCACTTTACACTTAGTCATTCAGTTAGGTCCCGGGCTAGGGGGATTTGGGATGTCAGAGTAAGGAAAAATATCTGTACTTCACAGTGGATGTACTTACACCCCAGTGCCTGCACATGACATGTTAGACCACTTTTCTTACTTTCAAAATTGGCATGTTTAGGATCTCCACTATGGCTCCCCCCCCCCAGAATTATTTTATTTAACTTATTTATTTATTTATTTATTTTAGTTTGATCAGACAGGGACAGAGTAAGAGTGTGTAAGAAAGAGAAAGTGAGAACGCAAGCCACCAGGTTCGGGACTCGAACCGTGGTTAGCCATGTGGGAGTCCAGTGCCCTTAACCACCACGCCACCTGCTGGCCTGGATCTTCTTTCTGAAGTACATTTCTGATCCCCTGCTAAATCATCAAGGCTCTGCTATAACATATTAACCTCATTCATAAAGCCTCCGAGAGTATACCAGCTTATACTAAAGCAATAATTCACATTTGTAACTTCATAGTGTTAGAGTTCTAACTCACTTATATCAGTTGACCTAGATTTGGGCAGTTGGAGGCCTTCTCTGGAGTCCTTCTCACTAGTTCTTTGTCCTCTTCATACAGAATGCCTTTACTTTTTGGCACAGCAGAATAGTCCTGGTTCATCTCTTACGTTTCCAATGCCAGCCCTGGAATTGGCCATTTTTCCAAGGAGCTAGTTTCTTTTAATGGAGAAAGATATTTAGAAAGCAAGGTCTGGGTGTAAGCTCACTACAACCAGGGTGTCATTGCGTCTAGGCCCTGAGCAGACAGAGTAAAGAAATGTGATTTATGTACATGCCTGTGTCAGTCTCTCTTTACCCATTAAAATCCACGAATTTATACTAATACTGCTCAGAAGTTTTGACTTGCCTAAGATCACGCAGTAGTTAAGATCTACTTAGGAAGTCTCTCAGGCTTTCTTTAAAAATCTAGACGTTACTTTTGTTGTTCTACCAGAATTGCTCCATGGTGAAAATGGACGGTGGGGACAGAAAACGCATCTTCCAGTTCTTTCTTCACTCCTTTTGGACTAGTGATACTAGCTATAATCTTCTTCCTAAGCTTTCGTTAAAACTAAAACACTCTCTTAAAGATAATGTGATAGATTGAACGAGGTAAGTAATTAAAAAGTGTTAACACATTTTTACAGAGAGGATGGTCAGTAAATACTCTTTTTTTCTTCCTCTGTTCTTTTCCTATATATCTACATTTACTTATTTAATTTATTTTTCTTTTTAGATTTTTGCCCTGGGGTGCATACACTTGTTGGAGAGACAGAGAAAGGGAAAGTGAGAAATCACCCCCCGAGGGGATAACCATGTTGCAATCCCTTTTCTTCCATTCTTCTCTCAGGATTTTGGGCACGCATGCACATGCATCTGGTGTGATTTTCAAGCCACCAGGTCTGGGACTTGAACTACTGTTGGCCATGTGAGAGTCCAGCCACTTAACCATACACCACCTGTTGGTCCCATCTGTATTACTTTAATTCATGCCCTGTAGTATTTACTCTGTTGTGCTTTTCTTTTTTTTAAATTTAATTTACTAGAGGGCATGTGCACTTGCTGGACAGAAAGACCCAGAGAGAAAGTGAGAGGATACTGCCTGTTTTTGCAGGGGATGGCCATGCCGCAATCTCTTCCCCATTGTCCTTTCAAGATCTTAGGCACACACATGCGCCCAGTGTGGTTTTCATATTACCTGGTCCAGGATTCAAACAGCTCAGTCAGCCATGTGGGTTCCAGCCACCTTAACCACCGTGCAACTGGCTGGCCCACTTTTTCTTTCCCCTAAGCTTTCTCGAATACGAAAAGCATATCTAGTACTGGTTTTACATCTGTCGTAGTAGTTGCCACATACAAGAGGTCTTCAGAAAGTTCACATAAACTGCGAAAAAAACTACACATAGATTTTTAGACTTTTATATAAAAATAAACTTGTATTTTAATTTCCTTTTCCATGAGCTTTTTGAAGTCCCTCTGTTGCTTTTCACTGTACACGTAATTTATGGATTGCTTGGTTGAGACTGGCAATTCTTAGTTCCTTTTCCATCTCCTGATAGAATAGGATGCCCATGGACTCTTGCTCAAGCCTCAACCCTTAAAGAATTACATTTCTAGGGAACCAGCAGTTAGCGTAATGGCTATGTCGCTGGACTCCCATGTAGTCAACCGCGGTTCGCATTCCAGACCCAGTGACTTAAAACTCACGCCAGGAGCGTGTGCGTGCGTGCCCAAGATCCCGAGAGGAGAATGGAGAAGTGATTGCGGCGTGACCATCCCCCCGGGGGGTGATTTCTCGCTTTCTGTCTCTCTGTCTGTGTCTGTCTGGCGAGCGCACGCGCCCTATAGTAAAAACCTCTCCCAACAACAACAACAAAAAGAATTACATTTCTAGTTATTTTCTTTTGTTCCTGTCTGTCTAAGTGTACCTGACTAATCTGTAGCTGACATTCCTTTAACACTGTCTTAGAATAAGAGAAGCATCAAGATATCTCGGAGCCTCACAGCTTTTTTATTAACTTTAGCAATCTGCACATCGTGCTGCCACACGAGGCTTCATTCGGTACGGCTGGCGTTGGAGTTGGAGAACTACAGTGTTTGTGACTATATTCAAGTAAGTTCTCTCTAAATTGTAAGAGGGTACATGTGCTCACCAAATAGGGAAAGTATTCCCCAGTGTGGTATGATCACACTGCAGTGATTTTTCCTCCATTTCTCTCACCTGTCAAGATTTTACACACATGTGCACTGGGCATTTTTTTTTTTTTTTTTGGTTAGAGTGGTTTTTGCCTTAGGGTATAGGCACTTGTTGGAGAGAGAGACAGTGAGAGGGAAAGTGAGAAATCATCCCCTGGGAGGGATGGCCACATCACAGTCTCTTGTCCTCCCAGTCTCTTGGGCACACATGCACACACATGCACCTGGCACGATTTTCAAGCCACCAGTTCCATGACTTGAACTATGATCGGCCATGTAGGAGTTCAGCGATGTAATCACTACACCATCTGCTGGTCCCACTGGCATTTTTTTCAAGCCACCATTGCTGGGATTCAAAACTACAGTTGTCCATGTGGGGAGCTGGCTCCCCATGCAGACCTTATAACCTCCATGACTCTGAGCCAGCCCTAAGAGAGGGCTTGACAGTCTTTTGGAATACATCTTTTGAGCATGTGGTATTCTAAAAACAACACTCACAAAAGTGATGAATAATGCCTTTACCTTAAGAACTTTTGTCCATCTATGTAAAAGACTGGTTCAATTGTAGCTTTTGTTTTCTTTTTATTTTTAGTTTGCCAGAGGGTATCTGTGCTCACCAAAGAGAGATGGGAAGAGGGAGAAAGCACCCCTAATTGGGTATGGTCATGCTGCAATCCCCTCTCCTCCATTTCTCCATCCTTTTTGGATCTGAAATACACATTCACAAGTGTCCAGTGTGTTTTTCATCCATGATGGAAGTTTCCCAACTAAAATCAATAGAGACAAGGTTTTAAGAAATAGAAATTCTGCAAAACTCTATATTTCTTTTTTTTAAGAATTATTTATTTAGTTTTATTTATTCATTTATCTTAATTTGACCGGAGAGAAGTGAGAATGCAAGCCAGCAGGTCTGGGACTTGAACCATGGTTGACCATGTGGAAGTATTCAATGCCAAACTACCAACCCACCTGCAGGTCCCAGTATATTGCCTTTTTTTTTTTTTTTTTTTTTTAGGGTTTTTTGCTATTGGGTGTGTGCGCTTGCCAGAAAGACAGAGAGACAGAAAGCGAGAAATCACCTCCCAGGGGGGATGGCCACGGCACAATTCCTTCTCCTCCATTCTCCTCTTGGGATCTTGGGCATGCATGCACACGCCCCTGACGTGAGTTTAAGCCACCAGGTCTGGAGCTGTGGTCGACTACATGGGAGTCCAGCGACATAGCCATTACAGTAACTGCTGGTCCTGGTATGCCTGTTTCTAAGCAAATACTTATTCTAGAAATTTGGTTATTCTTTGGTTCATTTTTGGTTATTCTTTGGTTCTAGGCACATGAGCAGTCTGAAACGTGTCGAAGGGGTACCTAGACTAGGACCAGGGATTGATATAATAGGCTCCTCTAAACCTCTCACCTTAGTGAAAATAGTAGTCAGGAAGGTAAATGGGATTTGTCTTCGATCTTACATTTTCCTTCTCCCTTCTTCCCAGCACAGTGAACACTGGTCTAAATGTGTACCGAAATAAAAACGCTCTAAGCCATTTTGTCATTGCAGGAGGTAAGACGTTTTGTTCTTGTTTATCTCTCAATTTTCTCAAATATGGTTTAGAAAATATGTAAGGACTTGTAAATCAAAACTACTTTATTCATTGGATGGCTTCTGATCATATCTCATTCAACACTTTATACAGTAAATGTATATGTGGACAGCATTATACCTGGCTCTTCCCATACTTAGTGAACAAAGCAGACAAGTCCTTGCTTTTACCGAATTTTTAAAGTCTAATGTTGATGGGGAATAGCAGGTCGCTGTAACGGGAAGTAACAAATATACGGGGTAGTGGGATCTGACTTGGACAGGGTGGTGAGAGAAGGCCTTTCTGAGGAAGCGAGAGTGAAGCTGATACCTGAAGAATGGGAAGAAACAAGCCTTGCCAAGAGGAGGGGCCTACGGAGAGCGATACCATGATGAAAGTCACTAAGGCAGGACATTTCCTCAAGCAGGTTATTATGGCTCACACAGTAGAGGATGGAGAAATGGAGGAGAAGGGATTACAGCATGACCATGCTCTGTTGATGTGTTTTCTCTCTCTCTCTCTCTCGGGCACACACCCTCTAGCAGTTTTTTTGTTTTTGTTTTTTTGTTTTTTAAAAAAAGAGGGACCAGCAGATGCCTAACGGTTACTTCGCTGGACTCCCATGTAGTTGACCGTGGTTTGAGTCCTGGACCTGATGGCTTTAAGCTCATGCCAGGCGCATGTGCGTGCATGCCCAAGATCCCAAGAGGACAATGGAGGAGAAGGGATTATGGTGTGGCCATCTTCTGTGGGGGATTGATTACTCTTTTTCTATCTCTCTTTCTCTCTAGTGAGCACACTTGCCCTATAGCCAAGAAAACAAACAAATTAAACAAAACAAAACAAAACAAAAACTCTCAAATAAAAAGAAAAGAAAATGACAAAATGGCAGATGTAAATCTAGTTATATCAGTAATAACATTAAATATGAGCGAATTAAGTACTATTAAGTTTTTTCTCTTTCTCTGTCTCTCAACACTTAAGTGTTTCAGTCTACTTTCTGTTCGCTTGTGTGGTTTCTGAAAAGTCCGATGCAATTCTTTTTTCATCGGTGGATAAGCTGCTTTTGTTTCCCTTTAACTTTTTTTTTTTGAAGAGGTTTTTGCTATAGGGCACGTGCACTCGCCAGACAGACAGAGACAGACAGAGAGATAGAAAGCGAGAAATCACCCCCCGGGGGGATGGCCACGCCACAATCCCTTCTCCTCCATTCTCCTCTTGGGATCTTGGGCACGCACACACACGCAGCTGGCGCTAGTTTAAGTCACCGGGTCCGGGACTCGAACTGCGGTCGACTACATGGGAGTCCAGCAACATAGCCATTACACTAACTGCTGGTCCCAAATTTTTTCAAGATTTTTTTTTTCCTGTTTAGTTAGGTAGGTTTACTATGGGGTATGTGCGTTCACTGGAGAGAGATAAAGAGGGAAAGTGAGGAAGCACTTTTTGGGGATGGCTATGCCAGAGTCCCTTCTCTATTCTCCCTTTGCGATTTTTGACATTCACATCCCCACTCCTGGAATATTCCCCAAACCACCGGTTCTAGACTCAAACCACACCGCTGGCCATGTGGGATCCAGCCACCCCAGCTATTCTGCCACCAGTTGGCCCAATTTTTGTTTTTATCTTTGATTTGCTGCAGTTTGAAAATAATGTTCCTTGGTAGAAGATGGGCAGGGTGGGGCTGATATCTATCCTACATGATGTTTTCTGAGTTTCCTGGATCTGTGTTTTGTTGTCTGATATTAATTTGGGAAAATTATGTCATTGTTGTTTCAAACATTTCTTCTGTTTCCTTCTCTCTCTCTTTTTTTTTTTCCTTCTGGTATTCCAGTTTTATGTATGGTATATCTTTTATAGTCGTCCCACAGTTCTTAGATATTTTGTTCTGCTCTTTGTTCTTCTGTTTTCTCTTCCATTTTCTGTTTTGGAAGTTTTGTTTCTTTAAGCTCATAGATTCATACCTCAGCTATGTCCGGTCTAACCAATGATCCCAATGAAGACATCCAGCATTTCTGTTACAGGGTTTTTGATCTCTCACAATGCTTTTCTGGAATTTTTATCTCTATTTATATTGCCCATCTATTTTTGTTTGTTTATTTATTTGTTTTTTTTTTTAACATTTATTCATTTATTTATCTATTTATTTGTTGTGATTTTCAAGCTGCCGGGGCCAGGACTCAGAACACAGCCATCTGGGACTCCAGTGCTGTAACCACCATGCCACCTGCTGGACTTGCTCATCTGTTCTTATATACTGTCTACTTTGTCCATTAGACCTCTTACTTTTTTTTAAAGACAGAGTGTTACTATGTGGTGATCCTCCTGCCTCAGCCTCCTGGGTAGCTGGGACTACAGGGATGTGCTGCTGTGCCTAGGTTTTTTTTTTTTTTTTTTTTTTTTTTTTTAAGAATTATTTTATTTAACTCTATTTGTTTGAGTGTTTGTTTATATTTGACTAGAGGGGAACAGAGAGAGAGAGAATGAGAAAGCAAGCTGCCAGGTCCAGGACTCAAACTGCTGTCAGCCATGTGAAAGTCCAGCACCCTTAACCACCATGCTACCTACTGGCCCCATGGTGCCAGGCTTTTTAGGGTGGGCCAGGAGTCAAGCCTAAGCCTCCCATGTGGCCTCAGCCTGTTGTGTGATAGCATTAGCCAGCATACTCTACTACAGCAACCTCAAGAGCCCTTAGCATATTCACTGGAGTTGTTTTAAATTATCAGTCAATAATTCCAACATCTCTGCCGTATCTGAGTTTGTTTCTGATGCTTGCTCTGTCTCCAAACAGTTTTTGCCTTTTAATATTCCTCTTTTTTTTTTGTTTTGATAGCCAGACATGATGTACTGGGTCAAAGGAACCACATAAATAGGTCTTTAGGAATGTAATAAGGTGTGGGAGAGGGAAAATATTCTGCAACTGTGCCTCTGAGCTGTTAATTTCCAGTGGGAGAAGCACTTTTTCCTCCCCTGAGGTGAGACCAGATGTCTACAGTGGGCTGGAGCTGGGTGTTTCTCTGTTCCCACATGGAAGGCAAGAGCAGACTAGAGTTGAATGTTCCAGTGGGTTAGCCTCTGATAAAACCCCAGTAGGGAGACCAGCAGTTAGCATAATGGCTATGTTGCTGGACTCCCATGTAGTCGACCACAGTTCAGGTTCCGGACCTGGTGGCTTTAACTCACGCCGGGTACATATGCGTGCATGCCCAAGATCCCAAGTGGAGAGTGGAGGAGAGGGGATTGTGGCTTGGCCATGCCCCCTGGGGGTGATTTCTTGCTTTTTGTCTCTGTTACTCTCTGTCTTTCTGGTGCACCCTATAGCAAAAACCTCTCCAAAAATAAATTTTAAAAACCCAGTAGGTCAGGGTTTTGCGTAATTGTTTATCTTGAAGACAGGCCTCATTTAGTATAAAATGCTCTTGTGTACTTCAGAATGGTTGGTTTTTCCCTCCCTTTGACAGAGTCTAAGGGGGGTTTTCTTTAGATCTTCACTGTGACAATGTAGTAGAAGTCCTAGAAATAGACTCCCAAAGTACTGGGACTCTCTCTGAATAGGCCCTCTGGAGTTTTTAATCTTTGTGAACTTTGGTCAGGCAAAGATTTATTGTAAATATGATAGCTGTAGCTCAGTTCTTTAAAAAGATGATAAATTCGACTTTCATCAAAATGTGTAATTTTGTATTTCAAAAGAAATGCACAATTAAGAAAATGAAAAGACAAGCCACAGACAAGGAGAAAATATTCACAAATTATATATCTGAAAAAGGACTTGTATTCAGAATATAGAGAACTCTTGTTTGTTTGTTTACTCTAGGGTATGCACTTGTCACTTGCCAGAGAAAGAGACAAAGTGAATTATAGAGAAGGAAAGTGAGAAATAACCCCCCAGGGGGATGACCATGCCACAGTCCCTTCTTCTCCATTCTCTTGGAACTTTCAGCACATACGCACCTGGAATAATTTCCTTTTCTTTCCTTTCTTTTTTAAAAATTGTTTTAAATATTTATTTTATTTATCATTATTATTATTATTTTTTAATTTGCTTCAGGGCATGTGTGCACTTATTAGAGAGAGTGAGAAAGTGAGAAAGCAAGCCTCTAGGTCAGGGCCCAAGTCACGGTCAGTCATGCAGGAGTCCAGTGCCTTAACCACCACACCACCTGCTGACCCCACCTGGCGTAATTTTCAAGCCACCAGGTCCAGGACTTGAACCATGAAGTCAGCCATGTGGGATCCAACCTTCTTAACTTCCAGGCCACCTGCTGGCTTACAGAATATAGAGAACCTTTATAACTCAGTGACAAGAAGACAGATAACTAAATTAAGAATTGACAAAAGGTTTCAATAGACATTTCACCAGAGAAGATGTGTGAGTAGCCATTAAACAAATGAAAAGATGTTCGATATCATTAACCATTATGGAAATCAAATTAAAACCTCAGTGAGATAGCATTTCAGACTAGAATAGATATACTGAAAAAGACAGTAGCAAATGACAATAAAATGCTGTGAAACCAAATCCTTCCAACATGCTGGTGGGAATGTAAATTGGTACAACCACTTTAGAATAGACTTTAGTAGTTTCTTAAAAAGTTAAATATAGTTTATCATGTAAGTCAAAAATTTCATGCCTGAGAATCTGCCTAAGAGACATGAAAGCATGCAAAGACCTACTTGTAAATTTTTGAAGCATTGATTCCTAAGAGTTCCAAACTGGAAACAACCTAGATATTCATCAGCAAATAAATGGATAAACAAAAGGTAGTATGATGGGCCAGCAGATGGTGTGGTGATTAAGACACTGCATTCCCAAATGGCCAGTCATGGTTCGAATCCTGGACCTGGTGGCTTAAAAATTACTTTAGGCATGTGCACACGTGCATGCCCAAAATCCCAAAAGGAGAACGGAGCAGAAGGGACTGTAAGGGTGATTTCTTACTTTCTCTCTTGCTATCATGCTCTGAAAAGTATGTGTACCTTATGACAAAAACCTAAATAAATAAATAAATAAAGAGCATGGTATGTCCATTCACTAGAATATTTTCAGCAGTAAAAAGGAGCAAAATACTTATGCATGCTGTGACATGAATAAACCTCAGAAACATTATTAAGTGATAGAAGCCAGACACAGAAGACTTCAGTGGCAGCCCTATAGCACAGATTGTAAGCAGTGTGCTTAGAAAGTGGGATCCCTCGTGCTGACAGTGGTTTGAGTGCTGGTCCTGGTGGTTTGAAGATCATGCTGGGCATGTGTGTATGCATGACCCAAATCCTGACAGGATGGAGAAATGGGGAGAAGCAGTGCAGTGTGACCAGGCCCATTGGAGGGTGTCTTCAGTCCCTCTTTCTCTCTCTTGCAAGTGCATACACCCTCTAACATAAAATTTATAAAAATTTTAAAAGCAATATATGAATCAGTATACATGAAATTTCAGAATGGGTAAATTGTGAGCTAGAAAATAAATTAGCGATTGACTAACATGGAGTCGGATACAAGGAGCAGCTGCAAGGGATATTTTTATGATGATGGAAATATTCCAAAATTGGAATATGGTGATGGTTGCACAACTAAATGCAACTAAAGTTGTTCACTAAGAATCCTTGAATTGTACATTGAGATGAATTTTGAGGTATATAAATTATATCTCAATAAAACTTAGAAATACCTAAGTAATGCTGTAAGGAAACAAAATTGTCTATATTTCAGGCAATATTTAAAAGTTTTGCTTAAAATATTACTAATACTAGTAAAGTATAATATATAATAGCCTTCTTTTTTTGGAGAGGTTTTTGCTATAGAGCGTGTGCGCTTGCCAGAAAGTCAGAGAGAGACAGAGAGACAAAAAGAGAAATCACTCCCCAGAGGGGATGGCCATGCTACAATCCCTTCTCCTCCATTCTCCTCTCGGGATCCTGGCATGAGTTTAAGCTATCAGATCCAGAACTCGAACCATGGTCGACTACGTGGGAGTCCAGCGACAGAGCCATTATGCCATCTGCTATAATGGCCGTTTTATAGCCCAATAATGATTATTTGAAAAGTAAAAAAAGTTTTGTTTATAATGGTAATGAAAATATAAAGTAATAAGGAATAAACTTAATAAATGTACAACTTAAATAGAGAAAGGACATGAACAAAGTTAATATTGTGTTTAATTTATAAGCTGTAAGTGCTTAAAATCAAAATCAGATTTGTTAAAAAAGGAACTTGATGTCCTGTCTAAAGCATATCTAAAATAATGATTCTATGAACATTGCCAAAAAAAAGCATAGGGAAGCCAGACAGAGAAACAGTGATGATACCAACTGGACCCAAATGGGAAATGTTCTGGATCCATGTCCCAGGACCTCCCTGGGACTCTGGGCACATGTGATCCCTGCCTGCTGAGAGGAATGGTTCGCAGTAAGGGTCCTGTTGGGGTGGCCCCTCTCACTCTGTGTCTTGTGTTCAAAATTAAATTTAAAAGAATAGTATAGGACTTTACAACTATCAGAAACTAAAACATGTGAAATTACAGTAAGCAGAACAGTGGGGCACTGATAGATCTGTAGGATAGAATTCATAGGTCAGGAACAAAACTAAGCACACACATATCTAGAGTATGATATTTTTTCTTTTTTTTTTGGAGAGATTTTCGCTATAGGGCACGTGCGCTCGCCAGACAGACAGAGAGAGACATAGAGACAGAAAGCGAGAAATCACCTCCCAGAGGGGATGGTCACACCACAATCCCTTCTCCTCCATTCTCCTCTCAGGATCTTGGGCACACATGCACACATGCCCGGCGTGAGTTTCAAGCTACCGGGTCTGGGACACGAACCGCGGTCAACTACGTGGGAGTCCAGCGACATAGCCATTACGCTAACTGCTGGTTCCCAGATATTTTAGATTGGGAAAGAATCAACAGTTCACAGGCTGGAGCACTTACTATATTTGGAAAATTAAATTGTTAACTATACTAAGTATAACAAAGTAAGATTCACTAAAGTCCTTACGTAAAAAATATTCACAAAAGAGAGAAATATAAGTAAATCATCTGATTTCTGGGTGGGAAGCTATGTGAGGGATCTTCATAAAGTCACGGAAAATACATATTGTGAAAAAATTGTGTGGATCTCAAAATGAACTTGTGCGTTGCTTCCACAAACGTTTCGAAGTCCCATGTCTAGAGTCTGGAACGCGTGTGAGCATCAGAGATCTCCATGCACTTTATCTGGTTAGACCACATCTAGAGCACTTGGGGCAGCTTGTGGAAACTTTTCAAACACAGAGGCTCTAGAGAAGGGTGAAGAGGGCCTAAAAGTTATCTCATTTGTGCAGTGGTTAAAGGAGCTAGGGGATTTAACCTAGAAAAGAGAATCTGGGGGCAAAGAAAACTGTTTTCAAATAATGGAAGGGTTTCAAACAGAAGTCTATGAAGAATAAATGTAGAGACATAGGTGAAGCCCCTTTGACGTCAGAAAGTTCCTAGAAAAATGGAATTAAAGTATGAGTTTATTTTGGTGAGATAAAAAATTAAATCTATGCATAGTTTTCTCATAATATGTTTTTTATTAACTTTTTGAAGACTCCTGATACATATGTATTTGTGCGTGTGTGCAGCTATTTTATGCATAAAAATTAAGTAAGTAATGATTAACACACTTGGTGCATAAGCTTGTTTAAGTTACTTATGTCATAAAAACTGTAAAAGATATTAAATGTAAGCAACCCAAAAATAATCTGTGCAAGGAGTGGATAAAAGCACTTGTATGTATATTAAAAAGGATTTCTCTGTTGAAAATGGGACAAAGAACACGAGTTTGTAATTCAGAAGGAGCACAGATAACTTGTAAACCAGGGAGCAGAAACAGCTGACTCTCTCTGCTGTTTAGAGAAATGCACCTTAAATAGATACCATTTTTAGCCTGTTGAATTGGAAGAGATAAACTAAGAAAATGCAATAGAACAGAGCACATGCATAATTTTAATGGGAAAGGAACCTAATACAACTTTTTTTGACTAAAGTTTAGATTTTCAAGCCACCATGCCACCTGCTAGCCATGTCCTTGTTAATTTTAAAATGAATTTATAGTACTTAAATAAAAAATATAAACCACAAATGTTAAATTTTTAAAAAAATGTTACCACCTTGAGATGGCCTTCATTGCATTGTGCAGAGTGGAAGAGAAAAATGATCATCACCGTCCAGTCCTGTACTGGCCACCAGGTGGCATTGTAGACCCGACTGCTGACTGCCTGAGTTGCAACATAGCAGATGACAAAGGGCAGCAGATGACAAAGGGCGAGGCCAGGGAAAGGCATCAGCTGCAGGTACTAGAGATAGTTTTTCTATTTTGGGAATGTTTTCTTTGAAGAAGGAAGAAATAAAAGAGATAGAAGCAAAGAAATTACTAACGTTGAAGGGCAGATGGGCAAAAGTAAAGCCCAAGTGAGAGCTGGATCCACAGAACTGATCAGGAATTTCTTATAAAAGGGGAGTTTCTGCAAAGTAGGTGGGAAGTTACCTGTGTTATCATTTTAGATTCAGGAAATCTAGGCTCTAGTGGCATGTTAGAGTTGGGTTCAGAAAGCTTAGGGGGGTTATGTCTTTTATAGAAGGAAAATTTGAAACTGGAACTCTAGGTGTTTTCTTTTGTTTTTTTTTTTTTTGAGAGGTTTTTGCTATAGCGCATGAACACTCACCAGAAAGACAGGAGAGAGACAGAAAGTGACAAATCACCCCCAGGGGGGATGGCCATGCTGCAATCCCTTCTCCCTTCTCCTCTTGGGATCTTGGGCACGCACACACATGTGCCTGGTGTGAGTTAAAGCCACCGGGTCCGGGACTCGAACTGTGGTCAACTACATGGGAGTCCAGCAACATAGCCATTATGCTAACTGCTGGTCCCTGGAACTCTAGTTTTTAAAGATGATTTGATGTTGCCTTTTTTTTCTTTTTAAATAGCTGTCACAGGAAGTCTATTCAGAATAAACTTAGGTCTGCGTGGCCTGGTGGCTGGTGGTGTAATTGGAGCCTTGTTGGGGTAAGTATTAACGTGGTTTGATTCTGAAGGTACAGCTTTCATTCATGCCTTGTCTATTACAAATTTACTTTGTTTCCTAAGAATCAATTTAACCCTTATAATAGACCTTATCTTGTATTGGCAGTAGCTTTGACTGTCTAATTCTAATTTTACTTCTATTGTTTAAGTTACAGTTTTTATTTACAATTTATTTTACATACAGTTACCACAATATAGTATCATAATAAATTAAACTTTTTTTTTTATTCTGTAAGGGAGTAGCTTCCCCAACAGAGTCTTCATGCCATGATCTGCCCTCAGCCAGCCCGGATCCTGGACACAGGTGCACACAAGCACCCAGCATGTACAGGCAAACCTTGGGAAGTGAACCTAGGACCTTCCTATGTGGGTTTAGCATTGCAAAGTGGTTACTGCTGCACCACCCCAGCTGGCCCCACAATAAGTAATTTAACATTGATTTAATATAACTATCTAAAATAGGATCAACATTTCCTTTCACTGAGCAAAAAAATTTTGAGAGAGAGATTTTTGCTATAGGGTGCGTGTGCTTGCTGGAGAGACAGAGACGGAAAGACAGAAAGTAAGAAATCATATCCTCCCAGGGGGGGGTGAGGGATGGCCATGTTGTAATCCCTTCTCCACTCTCCTCTGAGGATTCGGGGCACACACGCGCCTGCATCTGCTATGAGTTTCAAGCTGCCAGGACTTGAACCACAGCCGACTATGTGGGAGTCCAGTGATGTAACCATTATGCCTAATGTTGGTCCCAAAACTTTTTTTTTTTTTTTTTTTTGGTAAAACCAGGTCACTTTAATGTTTTTATGCAATTTAGTAAGTAATCTTTTGATGACTGCAGACATGTAAGGCCAGCTATATTCAGAAACAGCAGTCATGATGGTTTTCCAGATTGGTGTATCACGTTCAAAGATTACAAGGAGTTATTTGTGTGCAACTGCTATCAAACCAGTAAGGCAGCACTTATGCATCCATCATTTTCAGGATTATTGGTAACTTGGGCATATTTCCCCCAAATAACCTTGCCTCCTTGTGTCACAAGGCCCAACTCGCTCACGTTCACCTCAATGACAGCACCTTTGGTGATTATACCCAAAGTTGTATATAGTGGAGATGAGGGTTCTTCTTTACACCAAGTATTGGCAGGCAAAAGGTGGCTTTCAGTTCAGGATGTGTTACGTGGGCCTCCTTGAAACATAAGCCCATTGGCCTAATGAATCTTTCATATTTAGGTGGTTTTCTAGTAAGGCCATCTCCAACAAAGCAGACTTTTTATTTTTTTAAGAATTATTTAATTTTATTTATTCATTCATTTAATTTGACCAGAGAGAGACATAGAAAGAGAGAGAGAGAAAAAGTGAGAAAGCAAACCACCAGGTCTGGGACTCAAACCATGGTCAGCCACGTGGGAGTGTCCAGTGCCTTAGACACCATGCCACCTGCTGGTCTCCAAAAGCAGACTTTTATAACCATCCTCTTCCATGCCTTCTTTCTCTTTCTTGTTCAAATAACATTTAATACTTCTGTTTCTCCCTGGGCTCGAACTTTGGGTAGAGGGACTTCCCATTTTCCCTGCTTTCTCTTTCCATTTTTGTTTAATCATATTGGAAAATACTTTAGCTCGGGACTGTCCTTCTCTGTCCAACAGATAGGGAGGTACTGCTCCTTGTGGAGCCTTTTCATCATTCTTTTGTTTAGTGTTCCTCTTTTCATGTTTCTTGATAGTCTTTTTCATTTGTATTTTCCAGTATGGTGCTGCTTATGATAGAGCTTAGCCTTCAGACCAATCATCTTTTTTGCCTCCTTTGAATGTTCAAGAACCTCTCGCCTTTCCTTCTTTCTCTTTTTCTTATGGTAATCCAAACGGTATCCATAGCCTTTACAATGTAATTCAGTATATTCCTTTTGTGGCACCTGATGGCTGCAGAGTCCAGAGTCGCCGGGAGCAGCCTCCCAGACACAAAGAAGTTGTCAGCTTTCAGGTCTCAGAGACCAACCCCAAAACTCTCTTTTTTTAGCCAGTTTAGTGTAAGTATATATATATATATACTAACTTTTGACAGTATTTATAGCTTGAATAAAATTACTTATAAGGAGCAGAAGAAGGATTAAGAAACAGTTAAGCATGTTGCATAAAACTGGTTAGGTTTTGTTTGTTTAGCATAATAAAGTTTTGGAAAATTTTCTTTTTTAGCTTTTTTACTTTGGATAATTCCTGTTTTTTTCATTGCCAAAGATTTCATGGTCTTGTGAGACAGAGATAGGGAGAGAGAAAAAACACGTCCCCCAACCACCCTGGTGAGGTATGGTCACACTGCAGTCCCTTCTCCGTTTCTCCATCCTGTCAGGGTTTGGGGCAAGCTACGCACACGTGACTAGCATGTTTTTTTAAGCCATTAGGGTTAGGATCTGAGTCACGCTTGGCTATGTGGGATCTGGCTCCCTTAATCACTAGTCCATAGGGCCACTGTGGACTATTTCAAACTTCCAGAAAAGTTTAATGAATTAGTTCACCGAAACATTTCAGCAGTTGTTAACATGCTGCCTTTTTTTTGTTGTTGTTTGAGAGATTTTTGCTATAGGGTGTGTGTTTTCTCATCAGAGAGAGAGAGACAGAAAGCAAGAAATCACCCCCTTGAGGGGATGGCCACACCACAGTCCCTTCTCCATTCTCTTCTTGGGATTTGGGGCATGTACACACACGTGCCAGGTGTAAGTTTGAAGCTACTGAGTCTGGGACTTGAACTGCAGTCAGCTATGTGTGAGCAGTGTAACCATTACACCATCTGCTGGTCCCGCCATATTTATATTTTATATCTCTGTATAATGTGTGGGATACATGTATATTTCTTTTTCTTTTCTCTTTTTGCTTCTTAGCTAAACCTTTTGAGACCTCCTAACACTTTATCCAGTAATATATCACCCTGAATTTCCTAGGATGAGGAATATTCTCCAATGAAATTATAATTATCACAGTAAAGAGTTTTTCTATGTAAATGTTATAGACAGGGTTCACATTCAAAATCATTGATTATCATAATATCTGGAATGTTTCTCAATTTTGTTTGATCCCCTTATGATTAGGTTTAGATTAAGCCTTTTTTTATTTTTTTTTAAGAGTTATTTTATAATGGGACCAGCAGTTAGCGTAATGGCTATGTCGCTGGACTCCCCCGTAGTCGACCGCAGTTCAAGTCCCGGACCTGGTGGCTTAAACTCACGCCGAGCGCGTGTGTGTGTGTGCCCAAGATCCTGAGAGGAGAATGGAGGAGAAGGGATTGCGTTGTGACCATCCCCCCTGGGGGGTGATTTCTCGCTTTCTGTCTCTATGTCTCTGTCTGGCGAGCACACGCGCCCTATAGCAAAGAAACCTCTCAAAAAAAAAAAAGAATTATTTTATATCACTTATTTATTTATTTTTATTTCTGTTTTGACCAGAGAGGTACAGAGTTGGGCGAGTGGGTAAGAAAGTAAGCCACCATGTCCAGAACCCAAACTTCTTTCAGCCATGTGGGAGCACTTTAACCACCACGTCACCTGCCAGTCCCAGGTTAAATATTTTTGTCAGGAACATAACGTAGGTGAAGTTGTGTACTTAACGTATCACATCAAGAGAAGTGTTACCCATTAAAAATAACATTAACTTTAATTAGTTGATGTATTGGTTTTCTATTACTTTCTGACAGTTTGGTTTAAAGGGAAAAGTTTTTGAAGTAACCAGACCAAAATTTTTCCTTTAGAGGTTTTTGCTATAGGGCACATGTGTTTGCTAGAAATAGAGACAGACAGAAAGTGAGAAGTCACCAACACCACCCCCCAACTGGGGTATGGCCACACCACAATCCCTTCTCCTCCAATCTCCTCATGGAATTTTGGTCATGCATGCATATGCGCCCAGTATGGGTTTTGACCCACCGGGTCTGGGACTCAAACTGCGGTTAACTATGGGAGTCCTGCGATGTAACCATTATGTCATCTGCTGGTCCCACCAGCACTTTTTTGTGTGTGTGTGTGTGTGTGTGGTAAACAACATAACATTTACCATCTTAATCATTTTTTTTTATGAAAGAATTACTTAATTTTATTTATTCATTTATTTTAATTTGATCAGAGAGAGAGACACACACAGAAAGAGAGAGAGAATGGTAAAGCAAGTGACCAGGTCCAGGACTTGAACCATGGTCGACCATGTGGGAATGTCCAGTGCCTTAACCACCGTACCACCTGCTGGCCCTCCCATCTTAACCATTTTTACATGCACAGTCAATATTAAGTATATTGCTAATGTTGCGCAACAGATCTGCAGAACTTTATTGTCTTATAAAGCTGAAACTATTCCCGCTAAACACTGAACTCCTTCCGATGACCCCTGCTTTCGGTGGCCATTTTTGTGCTTTCAGTTTCTATGATGCTGACTACTTCATGTGCGGAATCATATCATATTTGTCCTTTTATGACTGGCTTATTTCATTTCACATGATGATGTCCCTGAGATTTATCCATAAGGTAACATTGAACATTTCCTTTTTGTTTTTAGGGCTACACAGTATTCTCTTGTATGTATATAGCATATTTTCTTTTTTATATGTTTACCTGTCATGGACATTCAGTTTGCTTCCATTAGCAAAAATAGTTTTTGTAATGAGATGACTTAAGTTGTAACCAGAAAAGAATTTAAATTTTATCAAAATCAAAAACCCCATCTCTCTCAGAGCACAAGAACCAGACCCTCTTCATTGCTTTAACTGTTACCTAAATCATTTTCTCAGTGGGTAACTATTGGCATTGTAGGTGAGACAGTTAAACTACTCTTGAATTTTAGGATGTTTTGGTGGCTCTGTCCCCAAAAGTAATATCATTCCCCCAACCTAAAATATCTACATTTTGTCCCCTAGGGAGATTCATTCTGAACTGTCAACATAGTATTTTTACTTCTTAGAACTTTCAGTATGGAGCTACTTATTAGAATTTATCATAAACACATATTTTCCCTCTTTGTCCTGGCTTGTTTCTCATTCATGTTAAAATTTTTTTTAAAAAAGCGGATTTTTAGATCTGCTATTTTTTAAACGATTATTTATTCATTTTTCATGATTTTCAACCCACCCAGTCCAGGACTCGAACTGCAGTCATTCATATAGGAATCCAGTGCCTTATCCACTGTGCTCCCTGCTGTCCCCATATATCTGCTGTTTTTTATACCAGTTAACTTTAGGAAGTTGTTTTTCTCTGTTGTTAAGACCAAGAAGGAAATTGCCTCGATTTATTAATTTTTTTAATTCAACAAGGACAGTTTAATTGTCCGATTTTCCAATGCTTGATAGTGCCCAGGTGGCTCAGTGGTATGTTCATGCCTTACATGTTGCCTGAGCTAATGGCTTTCTTCTGAGCTTTCTCTGCTTTCCCCCAGCACTCCTATAGGAAGTCTGTTGATAGCCATTCAGAAGTACTGCGGTGAGTCTGTTCAGGAGAGAAAGCAGAAGGACCGGAAGGCACTCCATGAGCTGAAACTTGAAGAGTGGTAAGGACCATGTTCTGATCTGGAGACCTGGCTACAGGTCTTGTGCAGTAGTGTTCTGTTAACCCAAATCCTCTGAATAGCCCCTCAGTTCAAAGAGCTTATTTTTATTTTTATTCTTTTTTTATTTTTTTTTAGGTTTCTGCCATAGGGTGAATGTACTTGCAGTTGGGGCGGGGGGGTCAAAGAGTGAGAAATCGGGAACCAGCAGTTAGCGTAATGGCTATGTCACTGGACTCCCACGTAGTCGACCGTGGTTCGTGTCCCGGACCTGGTGGCTTAAAACTCACGCCGGGCGCGTGTGCGTGCGTGCCCGAGATCCCGAGAGGAGAATGGAGGAGAAGGGATTGCGGCGTGACCATCCCCCCTGGGGGGTGATTTCTCGCTTTATGTCTCTATGTCTCTCTCTGTCTGTCTGGCGAGCGCACGCGCCCTACAGTGAAAATCTCTCAAAAAAAAAAAAAAAAAAGAGTGAGAAATCATCCCCTGAGGCTTGCTCATGCTACAGTTCCTTCTTCATTCTCTTTTTGAGATTTGAATGTGCGTACTCATGCATCTAGCATGCTTTTTAAGCTGCCAGGAAGCTGCCAGGTCTGGGACTTGAACCATGTTTGGCCATGTGGAAGTCCAGTGCCTTAACTACCATGCCACTTGCTGGCTCCAGAGACAGTTTGTTTTTATGGAGTCCTTCAACTCACATCTTATGTGGTCTTTGAATCTATTTAATTAAGGAAAATTAAAAATTGAAAGATACTAATTCTTTAAAATTTGATTAAGTTTCTTTCTTTAGATACTTTTTTCTTTAAAGTAAACTGTTATAAATGTCATTTAGTTGAGTATTTTTTGTTCTCTGTTCTTGACTGTGTAGGAAATTAACTAAAGGGAGTATGCATCAAGGAGCCAGTTTTATTTGGCTTATTTAAGAAGTGCTATTCTCTTTTGATGTGTATCTATAAAGATTAGAGACCTATTAAGACTCCACATTCAACGATTCTCCTTGTAGGCTCAGGAATTAGGTAGACACAGTGGCTGTTCATAAGTTGGATGCTCTTGTAAGCTTGGAAATGTGTCTGTTTCACTTAGTTGTTTCCTTGGGTGCAGTAAGATCTATTTTCTGGGCTCAGGTAAAGAGAGCACGGTCTGCAGACTGCAGAGTACCACCTGGTACTCCTGAATACAACGATCCTCACAGTTTAGCTTCCTGGGTTCCCACGATGGCATCTATTTCTGCTGCTGTTTTGGTAGTTGGATAGTTGAGCAATCATTTTTATTTATTTGTTTTCTAGGACATCATTTGAAACTTCTATTTGGGCTAAACATTTATACCTGCTCACACAGACATTCTTTATTATTTAGTTATTTATTTTTGGTATAACAAAGTAGGGAGTTTATTGAAAGGGAAGAAAAAAACAGAACTACCAAGAAGAAGGCAGGGGTCCTGGAAAATGGGTTGCCCAGGAAGAACTGTGGAGAGGGATTTTTACCTGGGACCAAGGGGCCTTGTTCAGACTTGGTGTAGGTGGGGCTCGTGCATGCATTCCCCTCATGGTGGGGAGGGGCACATTTTGGATGAGTCCAGTTATTTTCCTAATTTTAGAGTGGGTACCAAGGTCAGGAGATCTTTGTATTATCTTTTCCTTTCCTAGAATGTTGTAGGACCTGGAAAAAGCCTTTGTTTTAAGTCTAGATCATACTGCCCAGGTCAGTCACTGGGCCGCCGCTGCAAGAGGTCTCTCTAGGGCAAGCAGCAAAGCTGCTTTGTCTCCATCTCAAAGCTTAGCCATTCTGAGATTCCATTTTGGGCCTATACCCTAACTATATTTTTAGGGTCCCTGTCTCCTACCTCATTCCCCCCTCTGCAGAGGAAACCCTAGCTGCTGTTAGGGGATACAAGGGTCGAAGACCTTCCTTCCTGCCGAAGTTGGATGATGAGTGAGTGGGGCAGGAGGCAGCAGTTAAGGATCCTCTACCAGCGGTCTGTCTGGAGGCCTGTGCTTTATAGACGTCTTGATGGATGTTCATTGGAGACTTGGTCCTAACTACCACTTGTAACTTGATGGATTCTAAAAGAAGAGCAGTTTATTACAACAGAGATGTAAGAGATCAAGAAATTTAGCCATTTCTGTTGCTTAGCAATACAACTTTAATTGTATCAAAATGTTTTTAACTCCTAGACTATTCCAGTATGACTCAACCTTCAACAACATGCTGTAGACGTGTCGGGTTTTTCTGTTCCTTTGTTTTCTTTACATTAGCCATTTTCCTGAAGGCAAAACTTTACCATACAAAATACTTTCTTGGTTAAAACCGTTCCTTTTAACCTTCTTACTAAAACTATTTTTACTGCTGTAACCTTCCCTTTATGTCACCTCTTTTGCTTACTGTTATTTTCCCTGGTTTCTTTTTTACTGTACTTTTAGAAACAATCTTTACCTCCGACTTAAACATGAGTTATTTTAAAAACCTTAATTCTTATTCGTCACTTTAAAGATTACCTGAGGCTTGTTCAGTGAGAGTACCAGATGCCCAAGGGAAGTCATGGGGCCCTGGGCCCCATCAGGCCTCGGTTTTGGAGGCCAGCACAGACTCAGAAGTCCTGAACTTCCTTTGGAGCTCAGGGCATCCCCGTCTCTAGTAAGTAGCTCCACCCTGGGGACGAAGCCCCAGTGGGGGAACGCGCGGATACCAGTCACGGACATTGTCTGGTGCCCAGGTGTCCCACATTGGAAATAGAGTCTCTTCTGAGGCAAAGGCTCTGATCTGGGCTTTTTCCAGATCCTGCCGTTGGGGAAAGTTCCCCGCCTTCAGGATTACCAGGAGTGACTCTTAGGTGCTCTTTAGGTGAAAGTTAAAGATTAAGGTGAATTGACAATATGTATAACATTTCCCTGAATTACCTGAGAATTTTCCTAGATCTGGGGCTGGCAGGTGGCACAGTGATTAAGGGCTCTGGACTCCCACATGGCCGACCACACTTCGAGTCCCGGACCTGGTGGCTTGCTTTCTCACTTTCTCTCTCTCTCTCTTTGTCTCTCCCTGGTCAAAAATAAATAAAGTTAATTGAAAAGAAGAAAAGAAAACCTAAGGGCATCAGAGAGGGGTAATGACAGGGATCCTGCTGGCTAACTGCCTATAAACAGGGAGCGTTTCTGTTCCACCTTTGTAAGTGCCCACTGGGAAATGTTACAAGCTGGAGTGCAGCTGTTTGGGGACTCGTCCAGTTTCCTTGGCCTGCAGTGTTCATGACCCAGGCTGTATCACCCCTGTAACGTCCACAAGTCGGGGCTCAGGCTTTCGGTTAAGAGCTCTTCTGGGACCACCAGCATTACAAACGGAGTTCTGCTCTCCGAGTAGTGCTTGGTTTCTCAGTGGTCTGTTCTCTGCAACACTCCTGCTAGTGGGTAAGATGGAAAGGAGAGAAAGGAATCTGCCCCATCACCCAGCTGGGCTATGAGGGATGGCTTCAAATTCTCAGGGCCTTCAGGATACACCAGCAATACCCTGGCATGCACCATCAGCTGCCTCATGAACATTCACCTTCCCCACAGTGGGTAAGAGTCCAGAAACAGAAACCGAGTCACAAAACAGTCAACATTCTCAACACTTTGATAATACCGAGAGATTGACTGTTTCCCGGCCAGCCTCACATTGGAGTCATCCTAAAGGTATTTACATGATTGTCCAGTGCCTGGTAATTTCATCTGATAGATCTAGTTTCTAGGGACAAGAGTGTCCTGAAAAAGACAGAAAGTCCTCATTACTTCCCATTCGATGGGAAGCGGAGTCTGGATGTCCTGGCCAACGCACCACAACATGACACTTGGGCAATCAGGCCCACTTTCGTAGTGAGACACGGTTCTTGTCCCACGCTCAGGAAGAAAGAGAGACGCGGACACAGAGAGTAGGTATGCAAAGTGGGAAGCTTATTGAAGGAGAGGGAAGAAAAAACAGAGCTCCCGAGAAGAAGGGAGGGGTCCCAGAGAGTGGGTTACCCCAGATATTCTTAATATCTATAGGTCCGTTGTCCAAGGACTTAGGCAAAGGCTCTGATCTGGGCTTTTTCCAGATCCTGCCGTTGGGGAAAGTTCCCCGCCTTCAGGATTACCAGGAGTGACTCTTAGGTGCTCTTTAGGTGAAAGTTAAAGATTAAGGTGAATTGACAATATGTATAACATTTCCCTGAATTACCTGAGAATTTTCCTAGATCTGGGGCTGGCAGGTGGCACAGTGATTAAGGGCTCTGGACTCCCACATGGCCGACCACACTTCGAGTCCCGGACCTGGTGGCTTGCTTTCTCACTTTCTCTCTCTCTCTCTTTGTCTCTCCCTGGTCAAAAATAAATAAAGTTAATTGAAAAGAAGAAAAGAAAACCTAAGGGCATCAGAGAGGGGTAATGACAGGGATCCTGCTGGCTAACTGCCTATAAACAGGGAGCGTTTCTGTTCCACCTTTGTAAGTGCCCACTGGGAAATGTTACAAGCTGGAGTGCAGCTGTTTGGGGACTCGTCCAGTTTCCTTGGCCTGCAGTGTTCATGACCCAGGCTGTATCACCCCTGTAACGTCCACAAGTCGGGGCTCAGGCTTTCGGTTAAGAGCTCTTCTGGGACCACCAGCATTACAAACGGAGTTCTGCTCTCCGAGTAGTGCTTGGTTTCTCAGTGGTCTGTTCTCTGCAACACTCCTGCTAGTGGGTAAGATGGAAAGGAGAGAAAGGAATCTGCCCCATCACCCAGCTGGGCTATGAGGGATGGCTTCAAATTCTCAGGGCCTTCAGGATACACCAGCAATACCCTGGCATGCACCATCAGCTGCCTCATGAACATTCACCTTCCCCACAGTGGGTAAGAGTCCAGAAACAGAAACCGAGTCACAAAACAGTCAACATTCTCAACACTTTGATAATACCGAGAGATTGACTGTTTCCCGGCCAGCCTCACATTGGAGTCATCCTAAAGGTATTTACATGATTGTCCAGTGCCTGGTAATTTCATCTGATAGATCTAGTTTCTAGGGACAAGAGTGTCCTGAAAAAGACAGAAAGTCCTCATTACTTCCCATTCGATGGGAAGCGGAGTCTGGATGTCCTGGCCAACGCACCACAACATGACACTTGGGCAATCAGGCCCACTTTCGTAGTGAGACACGGTTCTTGTCCCACGCTCAGGAAGAAAGAGAGACGCGGACACAGAGAGTAGGTATGCAAAGTGGGAAGCTTATTGAAGGAGAGGGAAGAAAAAACAGAGCTCCCGAGAAGAAGGGAGGGGTCCCAGAGAGTGGGTTACCCCAGATATTCTTAATATCTATAGGTCCGTTGTCCAAGGACTTAGGGGCCATAGGAGAAAAGCCAGTGATTTTTGAGCCAACGAAAACTTTTTTTTTTAATTCATTGTCATTATTTTATTTTATTTTTTCAAAGTTGACCAGAGAGAGAAGGAAAGCGAGAAAGCAAGCTGCTAGGTCCGGAACTCAAACTACAGTCAGCAATGTGGGAACCCAGCTGCCTTAACCACCATGCCACCTGCCAGCCCGAGCCAGTGAAACTTTGAAAACTAGGCTTAAATTTCAGTTATTCTGGGGCTGGCAAGTGGCATGGTGGTTAAGGGCACTGGATTTCCACATGGCTAAGCTTGGTCCGAGTCCCGGACCTGGCAACTTGCTTTCTCATTTTCCATCTCTCTCTCTCTCTCTCTCTCACTCACTCCGTCTCTGGTCAAATTAAAATAAATAAAGTAAAATAAAATAATTCTTTTAAAAAAATCTCAGTTATTCTATAAATTAATTCTGTGACCCACCCTATTTATTTTAAACCCTCAGCATGTTCAGCTCTTCTAGGGCCGAATCACAGCACAGGGAGGACTTGGTAAACATTTGTTTCTTTCCTTCCTTTTCATGATAAGAGGGAAGGTAGGACATGCAGTTTTCTAGGTTCTAGGAGGAAGCATTTAAAATTTGAAATGCCAGCATAAAATTCAATATGAAGAATTAAAAGCACGAAAGTGTTAGCTTATTTCTAGTTTTCTTACTATCACAAAAGGGTAAAAGGAGGTTAA
>NW_006204769.1:1329728-1338167 GCF_000334495.1 Tupaia belangeri chinensis
CAGGAAAGACAGGACCAGCAGATGGTATAACGGTTACATCGCTGGACTCCCTCATAGTAAATTGCAGTTCAAGTCCCAGACCCGTAGGCTTAAATCTCACACTGGGCATGTGTGCATGCATGTCCAAAATCCCAGGAGGAGAAGGGATTGCAGTGTGGCCATCCCCCTTGGGGGGGCGTGTTTCTCACTTTCTCTTTGTCTCTCAGGTGAGCACACTCACCCTATAGCAAAAACCTCTCAAAAGGGGGGAGGGAGGGAGTATGGAAAGTACGGTATAATGACTATTGTAAAAATATGAATAAAAAGTAAGTGTTCCAATATTAAAGGAAATGAGAAAGACTGCAGAAATAATCATTGATTAGATATGGAAAACCTTAAGAGTAAAAATGGTAACTTGAATTATAGTGATAAAAGAATACTTCAGCAGAAGAAAATAATGTCTGAAAAATGTACAACTTTTATTTACATATATGTGTTTTGGGACCAGCAGGTGGCATAATGGCTATATCACTGGACTCCCATATAGTCAACCACAGTTTGAGTCCCGAACCTGGTGGCTTAAACTCATACTGCACGCATGTGTGTGCGTGCCCAAGATCCCAAGAGGAGAGTGGAGAAGAAGGGATTATGGCATGGCCATCCCCCCCTGGGGGGTTATTTCTCACTTTCTGTCTCTCTCTCTCTCTGTCTTTCTGGCAAGTACACACGCCCTATAGCAGAAACCTCTCAAAAACAAAACAAAACAATGAAAACAAAAGAAACCCAAAAATACGTATATGTGTTTTAATATTGTGTATGTGTCTGGTATTTCTAAGGATAGTTAATTCAGTGAATGGTTAATTACCTTCTGTGTCTCCTACTTTGCTTGAAAATAATATAGGGAATACAAACAAATCGAGAGTCTAAGAAAAGTGCCTTAGTGAGCAGAAAATGTGGACAACTAGGTATAGTTACGGAAGATTGGAAAAATCTGGCTGTGAAGAGTTGAGAAGGAAGTTGTATAGGTGACCCCAATAATTACTTAAGAAAGAGGATCCTAATACTTTCGAAAGAAACTAGCCCATTATTTGGAAATTGGGTTTTAACTCATTGTGAATACACATGTGTAGTGTTGTCCTATCTGCCCTTTGTCTACCCCTGTCACTGATGTTACGGCCCTAGCCCACAGTGGTCACAGTCTGGTGGCAGAGTTCCCACAGTCCCGGGCCCTTGGGAAGATGACAAGCAGACAGACTTCACATCAGCACAGGGTGTGTTGGCTTCCATGCATCACCTGGGGGACTCTCAGACCCATGTCCTGGGATTCTTCAGGGGTCAGAGCTGCTGCTGCAACAGTGTCCATTTTGGTCATGCAGCAGGCAGAGTTGGCTTGTGAGTGGAACCAGGGTAGGCGAAAGAAGGACGTATTTGAAGTGTGCCAAAGCAAGGAAAGTAAGAGAACTATCCTTTTTGTTTTAAATCTCTAGAAGAACTCAAAGTGGAGCAGTACTTATTGATACATCATTTTTATGCTTTGATCATAGGAAAGCCAGACTGCAAGTTACGGAGCTCCTTTCTGAGGAAATTGAAAGTGGTCTACAGAAAGACCAAGCTGAGGATGATGCTAAGAAAATTGAAGCATTGCTGAGCCTTCCTAGAAACCCTCCAGCAGCAGATAAACGAGACAAAGACTGAAAATGCTGTGAGCATGAAGCTCTGATCTGTGTGGGGAGCAGTGTGGCCCTGCCTGAACCGCCGTCAGGCCTCTGTTCCATTGGCCGCCAACAGAGGGAAGACTGACACTTGTGGTGGCAGTGACTTGTCCTTATCTTTTTTTATTTTTAAAACCAAGAATTGGGCTGTTGTCCTCTCAATTCACTTCTTCTTAAATTTAAATTCATACTTATATCTAGATTGCTCAATTAATTGATACA
This sequence comes from Tupaia belangeri chinensis, assembly GCF_000334495.1. Lineage (NCBI taxonomy): Eukaryota > Metazoa > Chordata > Mammalia > Scandentia > Tupaiidae > Tupaia > Tupaia belangeri. The sequence continues at coordinate 1,331,642 of NW_006204769.1, forward strand.
CGTTCCTTTTCCCTGGACTTTACCACAGTAAATTAAGTTGAATTCCACAGGGTGTTATTTATTCATGTAGTCCTTGAAAAGGGAACTCTGGGAACCACTGGGAGGAGAGGGAAAAAATCAGGAAAGCCATTTGGTCTAGGAAACCTTTGTGCCATTAGGTCTTGGAGGCAGTTTGGGCCTAAATTCATGGTAGCATTTGGTTTTGTGTTAAGTGTTAAAGATGATTGCTATGCCACTTGAAATAAAACAAATGTAACAAAAAGGAAGCAGATCAGCTGTATTATAGTCTGACTTCATTCCCTCCCTCAACCTTGCTGGTAAGGTATCTAGCCTACAGTCTGCATGAGTTACTTAGGCTAAAACAGAGAGCTTGCTACCCAGGAAGGAAGCCCGCCTGCAGAACAGGAAAAAAATTACTGACATGTTTCGAGGGTGAAAAACTGCTAGTGATTTATTTGGTGTTATTTTCTGAGAATACTGTCGTTTCGTGGGACCAGGGTTTGTGAAGGAAAGGAGTGTGGTAGCCAAAGCCGTGGTTTCTAGAGGCAGACCCCTGAATCCAACCGTGTGGCTCGGCAGCCGTGGGGCCTCTACAGCCATTGTACTTTTAAGTCTCAGTTTTCTCGCCTGCCCAGTGGAATAGTATCTACCTGGGGCGGGGGCATTAAATGGAAGGATGCGTGGAAAGCATTTGTCACAGTGCCCTGGCACGCAGGCCATTGTATGCTAATTAATGGTGATTACAAAGACACACAGCAGCATGTTGGCACCGTGATTTATGTGTTACCACCACCCTCCATGAGGCATGTTTTCCTTATGATCCCATTTATACATCGTTGGCAAACTGGCAAGTCACACCCCTACATAAAGATTCGACCTTGAGACCAGCAGATAGAATAGTGGTTACGTTGCTGGACTTGATGCGCTGGCCAACCCAGCGGCTTGAATTTCAGGTTGGGCACATGTACATGCATGCCCAAAATTCTGAGAGAGATGGAGGAGAAGGGATTGCTGCGTGGCCATCTCCCCTAGGGGGGTGATTTCTTGCTTTCTGTCTCTCCAGTGACTGTACATGCCCTATAACAAAAGTCTGTCTTAGAAAAAAGGGGGGAAATGATTAAATCTTAACTAAAAATTATAAAAATAAATGGTTGCTTTTAAATATAATTTTATTCATGTTCACAAAAATAGCATAATACAACTTTTTGGAAAAATAGTGATCATTGATTGGCTAAGAAATAATATAATTTAAGTGTTAGAGGCTATCCCTGTGTTTGTCCTGTTTTGTGGCTGGGGGTTTTTTTTGGCCTTTGATCATGTCTAAGGATTATACATCTTAACTAATGTAGAAGTTCCTGACTTGTTGTTTCCTTGCCCTAAGGTCTTACCAGCCTACTCTCTATTTTCTACAGTGATTTAATTCTGAGAGTAACCATTTAAAAGTGTTGTTTTGTTTCTTTGATTCTATAGCAGAATCTGACCCCTTTATTGCTGCTGAAATGACATGTTTTAGATCCAGCCATATTTGAGAAACTTGCACAACTCTTGCATTCAGTTCCAAATCTTCAGATGAGAATGTGCACCTGTCCAGTTTATTGTAGGAAGCAGTTTTGGAGAAAGAGCAGTCATGAATAACACAGGAACAGGTTAGCAACTTCTTTCTCTTCGATTCTCTTCTGATGTCAAAAAATCAAGGGACTTCTCCGAGAGAACACCAAATGGCGGATGACGCTAGTGCAGCGGCTTGGCCCGGAGGCCCTGGGGGTCTTGGGATAGGAGGCCGCAGCGGCTTCCGTGGAGGGGCCGGGGCCGGGGCCGCGGGCAGGGCCGTGGAGCTTGCAGAGGCAAGGCCAAGGATAAGGAGTGGATCCCGGTCACCAAGCTGGGCCACCTGGTGATCAAATCCTGAAGATCAAATCCTTGGAGGAGCTCTATCTCTTCTCCCTGCCCATCAAGGAGTCTGAGATCATCGACTTCTTCCTGGGAGCGTCTCTCAAGGACGAGGTTCTGAAGATCATGCCTGTGCAGAAGCAGACAAGCACTGGCCAGCGGACCAGGCTCAAGGCATTTGTCACCCTCGGGGACTACAATGGCTCATGATGGCTGGCATCCATGACTGCTACACCTCAGCCCGGGGCTGCACTGCCACCCTGGGCAACTTCGCCAAGGCCACCTTTGATGCCATCTCCAAGACCTACAGTTATCTGACCCCTGACCTCTGGAAAGAGACCGTGTTCATCAAGTCTCCCTATCAGGAATTCACTGACCATCTAGTCAAGACCCACACCAGAGTCTCTGTGCAGAGGACCCAGGCTCCAGCTGTAGCCACAACCTAGGGTTTTCATACAGCGAGAATAAAGTGAATTAAGCTTGAAAAAAAAAAAAATCAAGGGAAGGGACCAGCAGTTAGCATAATGGCTATGTCGCTGGACTCCCACGTAGTCGACCATGGTTCGAGTCCCGGATCCAGTGGCTTAAACTCATGCCAGGCGCATGTATGTGCGTGCCCAAGATCCCAGGAGGAGAAGGGATTGCGATGTGGCCCTCCCCCCGGGGGGTGATTTCTCACTTCTGTCTCTCTGTCTCTGTCTGGCGAGCACATGCGCCCTATAGCAAAAACCTCTCCCAAAAAAAAGAAAAAAAAAATCAAGGGAAAAAAGATTCTTCAGGGATATATGAAGGTTTGCCATTAGTATCTCAAGTCATTTACCTCTGAAGTTTGCTTCCCACTTGGTATCTTGTTCTAATTTTGTTCTTAATTTGCTAGAGTGCATGTGCACTCACCAGAGAGAGAGGGAAAGTGAGAAATCACCCCTGAGTGGGATGGCCACACTACAATTCCTTCTCCAATTTGCTCTTAGGATTTTGGGCACACATGCACTCACACCCAGTGTGTTTCTCAAACCACTGGGCCTAGGACTTGAACTGCATAGTCAGCCATGTAGGATCCAGCACCTTCACCACCACACCACTGACTGAACCCAAATCTCATTTTTAATTTTTTTTAGACTCAAATAAATCTTTATGAATCAAAATAGGATTCATTACAATCAATACATTTTTGCTAGTAGGTTTGTTTATTCCTGTAGTGTAAAATTCTGTGCTTTGGGACTGACAAACTCTTGGAAAGCAGTTTCTGATCCTACTGCTTGTGGAAGCATTCTCCCTGTAAAAAGTCAAGATGCTTGAAGTGCTGGTTGATTGACCTGAGGTCAGGTGAATATGGTGGATGAAGCAAACCTTTGTAGCCCAATTCATTCAGCTTTTGAAGTGTTCTGTGATGCGAGGTCAAGTGTAGTCATGGAAAACGGCCCCTTCTGTTGATGGATGCCAGCTGGAAGCATTGCAGCTTTTGGTGCATCTCATTGATTTTTCTGAGCATACTTCTCAGATATAATGGTCTCCCTGGGATTCAGAAGGCTGTAGTGGAGTAGACTGGCAGCAGATGGTCAGTGACCATGACCTCTTTTTGGTTTAAGTTTAGCTTTGGGAAGTGCTTTGAAGCTGCTTCTCAGTCCAACCACTGAATGGCCATCACCAGACGTCATATAAAATCCACTTTTTCTTGGGCGTCACTATCCAATTGAGAATCAGTTTGTTGTTCTGTAGAAAAAGACAACACTTTAACAATTTTTAAAAAATTTTTGTTCAGCTCATGAGGTACCCACTTATCAAGCCTCTTCACCTTCTCAGTTTACTTCAAATTCTGAACGACTCTAGAATGATCAACATTGACTGTTTGGCAACTTCTCATATAGGTGTAAGTGGACTAGCTTTGATGATTGCTTTCAAATGGTCTCTGTCAACTTCTGATGGTCAGCCAATAGGCTCCTCCTCTTCAGGCTCTCATCTCCCTTGCAGAACTTCTCGAACCACCACTGCACTGCATGTCCATTAGTAGTTCCGGGGCGAAATGCATTGTTGATGCTGCAAGTTGTCTCCACTGCTTTATGACCTATGTTGAACTCAAATAAGAAAGTCGCTTGAGTTTCCCTTTTGTCTAACATTTTCATAGCCTTCAGCTAATTTCCTGCCAGCTAGAGACCCACATGTGCTTCTGCTCTAACACTAGTTCGGCTCCCCAGAGTTCCCCGAGGCCAGGGAGCATCTCTTTCACACTTTACTAACATTCAGGCACAAGAACAGCAGACCACAACCTAACGAAGAAGAGGGTCTGAAATGGCACCAAGAAAGAAACCTTGGCCTCAAGAAGGCAGCAGGGCCCAAATCTCATTTTAAATGAGAATTTTTTGTAGTTATCAAATTAGTATAAAGCCATTAAAAGAGATATCAGTCCAATGTGGATTTATGAATTTTTATCTCTCCTCAGCCTAATTATATGGGTACCTGACACGTCAGAGGAAATTGGTTTTGGATAGTTCTACTTTATCTTGCACCTAGGGAGGAAGAGGAGAGGAACAAAGGTGGGCACACAAAATGAAATACTGGCTGTTTCCATTATCCTGTTTCCATTATCCTCAAACAGGTGTACATACCAACATACTTTCCACACATACCAACATAAAAATCCTTCAGAATTGCCTCAAGAAATGAGATCAAGTCTGAAGTGGGCTTCATGTCGGACAGATTCTATTTCTGGAAGCACTTGAACTGGCTGTGTGTGTGTGCATGTGCATGTGTGCACCAAGCCTATACGTACATTTACACACACACACACCAGTTAACAGCCTGGGGTCAAATTGATGAAAGGAAAGAGCCCCAGAGCCAGAAAACCTGGGTCTGGCTATTCACTCAGGATATTTCCCTAGGCCATAGTGTGCCAGGGTCCAGCCTCTATGGGGATGGGTTGACTCGTCGGAGGCGGCACAGGAAAGGAAGACAAAGGCCTCGGTGCCTTTTCATGCACGTCCTCAGTCGGACACCCCCCCAAGAGATTGCTCTCTGAAGAGTGACAACTGCTAGGAATCATCGTGCCTTTTTATTGAAAATGTGATACATGCAAGTAAATGGGTGAGTGGCTATGTGTTCTAATTGTCAGCTCATAAAAGTTTTAACAATAGGGAACATAGGTTTCATACAGGGTTGGATTAATGGTGGGTCTATTGCAGTTCGCAGTTGTTCTTTTGATTTAGGCAGGTCTCCATGGAATGCAGTTTTAGAAAATCAGCTTCAGCAAGCAGAGATAATTATCAGCTGATGCGGCGCAACAGCCATCTTGTGATTAGGGATTTCCTAGGGTGACCAGGAGGTGACTTTTGCCCAGCCAAAGCAGCAATTAATTGAGCCTGCCTGTTTTCCTTCTGCTTTTCCTTTGCCTTAACCCTATCCTCTTCCTCTAGGTCTCGATTGTAAGACTGAAGAGGCCACCTTCAGAAGTTCTGCTGAGGGGGCACTAGGTCCTAAGGATAGTTTTTGTAGCTTTCTACAGATATCTGGAGCTGCTTGGCTGATAAATTTATCATTAAGAAGCAGCCTTCCCTCTTCTGAATCGGGGTCAATAGTTGTATATTTAATTAGAGCCTCCCTTAAACGCTCAAAGAATTCTCAGCATGATGCTGAGAAAAGAAAATCTCAAGTATAGATATATATATTTTTAAATTATTTATTTATTTATCCACTCATTTATTTTTTAATTTGACCAGAGAGAGACACAGAGAGAGAGAGAGGGAAAGTGAGAAAGCAAACCACCAGGTCCGGGACTCGAACTGTGGTTGGCCATGTGGGAGTGTCCAGCACCTTAACCACCATGCCACCGGCTGGCCCCTCAAGTATAGATATTAGTTCTTATGGATCTCAATAAAGAATGGAACTTATATAATTTTATAGGGATCTAAAACTTAATTTAAGGAATCCTAATATATTTTAAAGGAATGAAACTATTGTTCACTTGGTAAGGGTGGGGACAGCTTTTTCAACTGGTGGTAAAGTGACTAACAAGTTAATGAAGAACTTTAAGGTGGGTTTGTGATATACCTAAAACATTCTTTTGTGCCTGTGGTGCCACTGTTATGTATTTTGTTAGAACATTAGCTATAGTGGGGCAGGAGTGTCCTGGGTCGGTTTCAGCCTAAAAGGTTATTTTTAAGCTTATGTTAAATGTATCCTGAAGGGCCTTCTAAAGGTCAAGAAGATTTCTGCCTAGATGTGACTTCAGCACACCCTCTGTTGTGACCGTGCCAGAGTGAAGCATTGTAATTAACAGTAGGTGGTCAGAGCAAAGGGGAGCGGTTGGGGGACTTTTGGAAAATATTATCATATACTCAGAATGTATAAGAGAGCTATGTAATTTTTTTATAGTAGTATATCAGGGAGTCGGGGGGGGGGGGTTTGCTTCCCAGCAAGGCTACCACAGTCTCTGAAGCATACAACAAGCTGCCTTGTCAACATACTGAATCGACCCAAGCTGTGCTCAAAAGTCAAAGGCTTAAAACAGATCCTGGGGCCCTACCGGGTTGGACTCCTCCAATAGAGTCCTTGTCATTAGTGAAATAGTATTTTATTTATTTTATTTTATTTTTTAGATTTTTGCCAAAGGGCACATGTGCTTGCCAGAGAGACAGACAGA
>NW_006204769.1:1338197-1341151 GCF_000334495.1 Tupaia belangeri chinensis
CCCCCAGGGGAGATGGCCATGCCACAATCCCTTCACTCTTCTGGGATTCTGGGCATGCACACACATGCACCTGGCATGATCTTCAAGTTGCCAAATCTGGTACTTAAACCATGACTGGCCATGTGGGAATCTAGTGCTTTTACCACCTTCTGGCCCCTGAATTAGTATTTCATAAAACCCTTTCCAGGCCTAAAGAATTCTGTTTCTAAACACTTTGAACAGAGTTACCAGTACTCTAGACCTATTCCTCCATATTGTACCGTATTCCTCTAGACATTTCCTGCAAAGCAACCCAAGGGAAGGGGCTGCTAAAACAGACATGAAGGGCAAGGCAGATAATCCTGGTCATCTGAAGAAGTTCCCAGAATAGATCAATCATATAGGTGACCTGGGGGAACAAAATAAATGAGCACTTGACACACTAAATTAGCAAAGAAAGAAAATACAATATTTCAATAGCAAGGTATATTAATCTTTTTATCTTATTTTATTTTTTTAGAAAGAGTCGGGACCAGCCCATAGCATAATGGCTATGTCACTGGACTCCCATGTAGTCAGCCGTGGTTCGAGTCCTGGACCCGGTGGCTTAAACTCTCTAAAAAAAGATGAACTAAATGAAAGAAGAAAAAAAAAAAAGTAAAAATAAAATAAAAATAAAAATAAAAAAGCAAAAAAAAAAAAGAAAAAGAAAATTACCAGAGTGCACATGCACTTGCCAGAGAGAGATAAAGAGAGGGAGAAACCACCCCCCCAATGGGGTGTGATCATTACCACAATCCTGTCTCCTCCACCCCTCCTTTCTGTAGGAGTTTTGGGCACGCACACACATGCTCTCATGTTTTGCCAACTGCTGGAGCCATAACTTAAACCACTCATGGTGGAACCAGTCATGGGGATGCCAGCTTCCTTAATCACCAGGCCACGGGGCCAGCCCTGCAAGTATTATATTTTTTTTTAAGTTTTTTTTTTCATAGGGCATGTGTTCTTGCTGGAGTGAGACAGAGGGAAAATGAGAAACTAGTCCCCTGGAAGGGATGGCCATACTGCAATCCCTTCTCCTCCATTCTCCTCTGGAAACTCGGCACGTACACACAGGTGCCCTGCATGATTTTCAGGCTGCTGGGTCTGGGACTCAAACTGGTGAGCTGGCCGTGTGGGATCCAGTTCCTTGACCACCACGCCACCTGCTGGCCGGATATTCATCTTGATAGCTAGAGAATGTAAAGAGAGATTGAAATTATGAGAGAACTTAGAACTAGTCTGGCATTTTTTACTATATAAACTATGAGACAAATGTTTATTAAATAATTATACGATGAAATACTTTTGATCAAGGACACTTTTTATGTGTGGAGCAAACAACAGATGTATCAGAAAAGGTTGCTCTTCTCACTAAGCCTATAAAGGGTATGGGCTAAAGGCACATGAGAATAAAGCGAGGGTGGTATGTGTTGTGCTGTACCAGAAGAGCAGAGGTGGAACTGCCTGGACTGAACAAGACGGTCACAGGGAACTTCACTAAATTGGGCGTATGGCCTCCTGGATTATCAGCAGACTGAGCAGCAGACTTACGACAGAGGGAAAGGAGGGGAGAGTCTAGATATTATAATTGCAGAATTGAAAGGGAGGGATATCCCGTGAGGGGCATCCTGAGAAGTGGGCATCAAGCTGAAAACAAGACAGGAAATTGGGAGGCTGCTTTGAGGAAAATACGTAGGTGACACTGCAGTGGAGAGGCAGGAGCCTGAGCTTGCTGTCCCGTGTGAGTCGTGGCATTGTTCCTTATCTGTCTGACTTCAGGCAAATCACCCAGCTGAGAGCCTCAAGTTTCTCACCCATAAAATGTAAAGAGAAAGATCTTGCTCATAGGAAAAGCACTATGATGAAACAGTGTTTTTGTAAACCATAAGTTTCAGCTAATTTTTAATTTTCCTTCCTTAAAAAAATACTATCCCATGGGAACTAGCAGTTAGCGTAATGGTTATGTTGATGGACTGTCATGTAGTTGACCGTGGTTCGCGTCCTGGACCTGGTGGCTTAAAACTCACGCCGGGCACGTGTGCGTGAGTGCCCAAGATCCTGAGAGGAGAATGGAGGAGAAGGGATTGCGGTGTGACCATCCCCCTGGGGGGTGATTTCTCACTTTCTGTCTCTATGTCTCTCTCTGTCTGTTTGGCGAGTGCACTCGCCCTATAGTGAAAACCTCTCCAAAAAAAAAAAAAAAAATACTATCCCATGAAAGACAGAGAGACACCCCAGCAGATTCTTCACACCAAGATGCCCCCAATCTCAGCTGGCCTGCATCATGGGTATGTGCACACATACCCCATGTGCTTAGGGAGATCCTGGGACTTGAACACAGGGCCTTTCCCATGTGGGTCCAGTCATGTTACCATGGTGCCACTTTGGCCAGCTTCCTTTACACTGTCATTTCTTTTGCTGACATTATCTCAACCTCTACAGGTCAGAGCTGAGCTGTTAGTGGAGGTTCTAGCTACCCTGGACCTGATATCAGTCTTTTGGATTGCAATATTTCCCTAGCGTGGAAAAATCTAAAATTCCTAGCCTGGGGATTTTAGAACATAAAGTTGAAATAAATGAACTGTGTGATTATCACAAAAGCTAATGGGGTGTTAGGTTCCCTTCACACAAAGAACATTCTACCCTATACAGTAATTATTCCATTGTATGAAGAGTCAGTAAGAATGAATCTAAGTGGCCAGCAGGTGGCATGGTGGTTAAGGATGCTGGACTTTCACATGGCTAACCACGGTTTGATTCCTACACCTGGTGGCTTGTTTTCTCAGTCCCCCACCCCCGCTTTCTCACTGTGTCCCTCTCTGGTCAAATAAAAATAAATTAATAAATAAATTTAAATAAAATAATTATCTTTTTTTTTGGAGAAGTTTTTGCTATAGGGCCTGTGCGCTTGCCAGAAAGACAGAGCGAGACCG
>NW_006204769.1:1341244-1342652 GCF_000334495.1 Tupaia belangeri chinensis
TTTTTAAAAAAAAAAAAAAAAAAAAAAAAAGAGTGAACCTAAAGTCTGGGGTTTGGTTTACCAGCATATGGCAAAGTCCTGGAAACTATGGCACATGAAGAACAATGGAAAAAACAGGATGCTTAGACTGAGAAGATGAGCTGGAATGTGGAAAGACAAAACTTTCAAAGCTTCTCTTGTAGGTAAGGGGATCTCTTGAAGTTTTGAATGGGAAAATGACATGCCAGAGTAACTCCTTGTGAAATTTGGATTCATTATTGGTCTATAGGATGAGTCTGTCAGTAAGAGTCAGAGAAACCAACGAGGATGTTACTGTGTAAGTACAGAGTGACCCCAATTTGTGTCTATCACACACACACACTCACACACACACACACACAATCAGAATAAGTAGCTAGGCCCAGTTATCGTAGTGTGCACTGCTTTGCAGGCTTAAGCCACATTTGATGCTCAGATTTTGTGTTTTTTCTCTTTTTTTTAAAGAATTATTTCCTTTCTTTAATTTAATTTAATTTATTTATTTGGAGAGGTTTTTGCTATAGGGTGTGTGCACTTGCCAGAAAGATAGAGACAGAGAGACAAAAAGCGAGAAATCACCCCCTGGGTGGATGGCCATGTTGCAATCCCTTCTTCTCCATTCTCCTCTCGGGATCTTGGGCATGCATTCACAAGCGCCCGGCGTGAGTTTAAGCCACTGGGTCTGGGACTTGAACAGGGACCAACATATGGTGTAGTGGTACATGGGAGTGGTACACGGTCGACTACATGGGAGTCCAGCAACATAGCCATTATGTCAACTGCTGGTCCCTCATTATTTTTATTATTTTTAATTTGACCAGAGACAGAGAAAGAGAGAGAAAGAGAAAGCAAAGACAAACTGCCAGATCTGGGACTCGAAGCTTGGTCAGCCATGTGGGAATCCAGCACTTTTAAGCACCACGCCACCTGCCAACTCCATAGGACACTCGATTTTAATTTCCAGCCTAACCCAAAAAGCTGGGCATGGGGACACGCACCCATAGTCCCAGCTACTTGGGAGGCTGAGGCAGGGGGATTACAACATAGCAAGACCCTGGCTAAAACGAAACAAAAGAAGGGACCAGCAGTTAGTGTAATGGCTATGTCAATGGACTCCCATGAAGTTGACCACGGTTCGAGTCACAGATCTGGTGGCTTATACTCACGCCGGGCACGTGTGTGTGTGTGCCCAAGATCCTGAGAGGAGAATGGAGGAGAAGGGATTGCGGCATGGACATCCCCCCGGGGGGGGCGTGCTTTCTCGCTTTCTATCTCTCTGTCTCTCTGTGTCTTTTTGGCGAGCACATGCGCCCTGTAGTGAGAAACCTCTCCCAAAAAAAAAAAAAAAAAAAAAAAAAACCCTAAGAGGGGAATGAAGGGAGGGGGCATG
>NW_006204769.1:1342992-1370690 GCF_000334495.1 Tupaia belangeri chinensis
TTTTTAGAGATTTTTGCTATAGGGCATGTGCATTTGCCAGAAAGACAGCGAGAGACAGAGAAATAGAAAGTGAGAAATCACCCCCGGGACTCGAACCGCAGTCAACTACATGGGAGTTGAGCAACATAGCCATTACACCAACTGCTGGTGCCAAGATGAACTCAGTTGTTTTGTAGGTAAGGAAAGACACTAAACTGGTTGAACGGAACATTTACACTGGCAGAATGACACAGAAAAGGAAGTGGTTGCAATAAGCAAATTGTGTTCAGTAAGGAAGGAGAGGGATGCCAGGTACCCTTTGTCTTTAGAGCAATCTGAGTGAGGTTTTTGCAGAGGGTGGATAGGAGGTAAAAACAAATTTGGTTCCGAGAGGAAGAAAAGACTGCCTCATGGTCCAGCGCCCCCTGTGTCCCACATGGACAGAAGCGCTAAGAGCGGCTACCTGCAGATGTTCTGTTCAGCCTTACACGTCTGCAGATGCTGTATCCATCTCCACCGTTTCCACGTGCCTTCTTCTGTCCCTCCATCTTGTAACATAGTCTTAGAGACAAGCACAAACAACAAAAACGATGCGTGAGTTTCTCTGAAATCATATACATATATTTCAACCAGCTTTTGGACTGGCCTAGAAACTACAACAGTAGTTTTCAAGCCAGAGGTGATTTCCAACACACCTTTTCTCCCCCAGGGACATTTGGCAAAGCTTGGAGACAATTTTGTTGTCACAAATGGGCATGGGGGTGCTCCTGGTATAAAGTAAGTGGAGGATAGGAAACCTGGGAACCTGTAGACACCCTCCCGTGCTCAGAACTGTGCACTAGAACAAAGACTGATCTGGCCCCAATTATCAGTAGTGCTGAGGACAAGAAATCCCAGACTAGAAGACAAAGACTGGACAGTTTGCTCTGGGAAGATCCTTGAGGTCATCCGACCTATTAATCCTACTCGTGGGGTGAATGTCCATAGCCCAGAACCTCTAGTCACTCTACTGAGCTCTGGCATCTGTGTGTGTGTGTGTGTCTGTGTGTGTGCTGAAGGTTGAGAAAATTAGATTTCGGACTTACAGAGTTTTCTGCTCAGTGTACAAGACTTCTTTTTTTTTTTTTGGAGAGTTTTTTTTTGCTATAGGGCACGTGCGCTCACCAGACAGAGAGAGACATAGAGACAGAAAGCGAGAAATCACCCCCAGGGGGGATGGTCACGCTGCAATCCCTTCTCCTGCATTCTCCTCTTGGGATCTTGAGCACGCACACACACGCGCCCAGTGTGAGTTTTAAGCCACCAGGTCCGGGACGCGAACCGTGGTCAACTACGTGAGAGTTCAGCGACATAGCCATTACGCTCATTGCTGGTTCCCGAGTGTACAATACTTCTAAGGAAGATTGGTGTCCCTTCATGGTGACTATGGCCATAATGCTGACCTAACAGTACCTGTTCACTGAACTAGAGATTGAAGGTATCCTACAGGGACCAACAGATGGTGTAGCAGTACATTGCTGGACTCCCAGGTCTCCACGACTTAAAACTCATACCTGGCACGTGTGCATGTGAGGACACATGCTCTATAGCAAACATCTCTCAATAAGAAAAAAAAAAGGTAGTCTACATATAAGGCCAAAATATTAAATTCATAAGGTAAAATATCCTAGGTAGCTCTTCTTTCATCAACCACTCCTGATCTTTTCTCCAAAAATATATTCTGAAGAATTAATAATTGGTGGGGCCATAACGTGTGGCATGGTGGTTAAGGCACTGGACTCCCACATGGCTGACTATGGTTCAAGTCCATCGGGCCAATGGCTTGAAAATCACACCAGGTGTATGTGCGATTGTACCCAAAATCTGGAGAGAAACATGGAGAAGGGATTGTGGTGTGGCCATCCTCTCCCAGGGGGGTGGTGGTGGTGATTTCTCACTGTTTCTCTCTCTGTCTCTCTTGGGTGAGTATACACACCCTATGGCAAAAAGCTAGAAAAAGAAGAGGAAGGAGGAGAAGGAAAAAAGAAAAAGAATTGGTTGGGTGGTTGGCCAGCAGGTGGTGTGGTGGTTAAGGGGCTGGACACTCCCACATGGCCGACCATGGTTTGAGTCTCGGACCTGGTAGCTTGCTTTCCCACTTTCTCTCTCTGTCTTCTGTCTCTCTCTGGTCAAATTAAAATAAAGGAATGAATACATAAAATTAAATAAATAATTCTTTTAAAAAAAAGAAAGAAAAAGAATTGGTAAAATCACTGATAGCCATGTAATTTCTCAACTTTTTTTTTTTTTTTTTTTTGCTATAGGGTGCATGTGCTTGCTGGAGAGAAAGAGACAAAGACAGAGAGGGAAAGTGAGAAATCACCCCGGTGGGGATGGGATGGCCATACCCCAGTCCCTTCTCCTGAGACTTTGGTCATGCACGCAAGCGCACATGCCTGGCGTGATTTTCAAGCTACCAGACCTTGGACTCAAACCACAGAAGACCATTTAGGAGTCCAGCGCTTTAACCACCATGCCCAATGTTGGCCCCAGTAGTTTCTTGCCCTCCTCCAACAACATGGTTCTTAGTCCTCTGCTCCCAATCTTGTCATTCTGCCTGTCCTCCAACTCCAATCAGTATCATTTAGCATCAGAAATGTTTTCGAATTAGTTAGCAAGCCTCAGTGTCTCCAAGAAAATACCAAGTTACGAAAAATAGAACTTGCTGAGACAAGTGAAGGAGATGCTGAGCTTTTCCTCCATTTGCTGCAAACATGACACAAAAATAGGCTAAAACCTCAGAGCGAGGCCGAAACACACTGATGGAGTTTGGGCTTCCAGAAACTGAGATCATGACAATAGGCTGGTACTTACTGTATATACCACAGAATAGCAATGGCAATAGCACGACAGCCACGACAGCCACAGTCCCAACTGTGATCCACACCGAGTTCAAAATATAAGGCTCGTTTCTGGCTGTGGAGGGGAAACAATAATGTCAACTCCTATGTGTTCTACACCTGATACTCACTCTGTGCCTTTCCTACCGAGGCAACTGTGGAGTGTTTTCACTTCTTTGCCTGGTCAGCTCTCCAGAATGCAGCTACTAGCATTTTTCTTGCATAATTCTTCAATTGGACACACAGTTGTGGCAACTGGTATTTAGATGTTAAGATATCGAATGTGAAAAGGACAAGTTAAACTTTGACATTTACCAAGATAAGCTGGCATAAGAAAGATTCTAAAGAGATCTTTTATTTATGTATTTATTTTCCATAGGATGCATATGCTTGCCGGAGAGAGACAGAGGGAAAGTGCGAACTCAGACTGGATGTGTACACAGCAATGCTTACTCACATTGACCTGCAGCATTTCTACGAGTTGCACATCTGATGAGCATCTGTGTGTGCAGTCAGCCCTTGGCCGCCCACAAAGGCCTATTTGCTTTTGATCTTACTCTGAGTGATCCCTACAGTCCAGTTAATGACATTTGAGGTATTTATGCACTAAAGCTCTTGAACAACCAAGTTAAAACCTATACATTAGCAAACTCTATTTTTTTTTTTTTGGAGAGGTTTTCGCTGTAGGGCGCGTGCGCTCGCCAGACAGACAGAGAGACAGAGAGACAGAAAGCGAGAAATCACCCCCCAGAGGTGATGGTCACGCCGCAATCCCTTCTCCTCCATTCTCCTCTCGGGATCTTGGGCATGCACACACACGCGCCTGGCGTGAGTTCTAAGCCACCGGGTCTGGGACGCGAACCGCGGTCGACTACGTGGGAGTCCAGTGACATAGCCATTACGCTAACTGCTGGTTCCCTACATTAGTAAACTCTAAACATGGCCAAATCTGGCCTACAAGTTTTATTTATTTATTTATTTATTTATTCTTAGAGGTTTTGGCCTTAGGGCATATGCACTCTCTGGAGAGAGGTAGAGACAGAAACAGTGAGAGGGGAAAGGGAGAAGTCACCCCCAACGGGAGATGGCTCTACCACAATCCCTTCTCCTCCATTCCCCTCCTGGGATCTTGGGCGCCCGCACACATATGCGCCAGGCATGAGTTTCAAGCCACAGGGTCTAGGACTCAGAACCATGCTCAGCCATGTGAGAGTTCAGTGACATGACTGCTACACCATCCGCTGGCCCCAACTACCTGTTTTATTAAATAAAATTTTGTTGGAACACAGCCACCTCGTTCATTTACATCTTATCAAGGACTACTTTTGTGCTGCCACAACAGAATGGAATTGTTGCAGCAGATACTGACCTCCAAAGCCTAGAATATTTAATATGTGGCTCTTTTCAGAAAACAATTCGCCAATCCCTGTCCTGGAACATCATTTATATCTATATTTTATATATAATTAATGTCCAGATAAAATATGATTCAAGCTATAATTATTGATCTCTGTACCCCTCTTCACCTTTACTCAGAATCATCTAAAATTGGTTAATGCCAGAGGGCATGTGTGCTTACCAGAGAAAGTGGAAGATCCCAGGAGGCTAGCAGGTAGCATGGTGGTTAAAGGTGCTGGACTCACACATGGCCGACCATGGTTCAAGTCCTGGACCTGGCGGCTTGCTTTTTCACTTTCCCTTTCTCTCTCTCTCACTCTGTCCCTCTTTGGTCAAATAAATAAATAAATAAATAAATAAATAAATAAATAAAATCAAACAAAATAATTCTATGATAGCCCATTTCAGATTATGATACTTCTAGATATCTTTGCCTTAGCCTCCTGTATGTGTCTCTCTCCTAAACTAAAAGTCCTGTCAGCTTAAAAACATCTTTGGAGCGACCAGCAGTTGGTGTAATGGCTACGTCACTGGATTCCTATGTAGTCGACCGCAGTTTGAGTCCTGGACCCGGTGGCTTAAACTCACACCAGGCACATGTGCGTGCGTGCGTGCCCAAAATCCCGAGAGGAGAATGGAGGAGAAGGGATTGCAGTGTAGCTATCCCCCTGGGGGCTGACTTCTTGCTTTCTGTCTCTCTGATTCTCTGGCAAGCACATGCACCCTATCACAAAAACCTCTTCAAAAAAAAACAAACAAAAAAAAAGAAAGAATTTGAGCAACAGTTGGCCATGTGGGATCTGGCTTCCTGAACTACTAGCTATGGGGCCAGCCCTAAACAGATAAACCAGATTTTGACATGGTTTTACTGAACCTCCAGACTCATCTCTCTCAATCATCTTTTATATATTCTTAAAAAAAAATTATAAACCTGAGATTGGAATTGCGTAGTAAGATAGCTTATTGGGCTGGCCCTGTAGCACCACCGTTAAATGCTATGCCTAGAAAGCCGGTCTCGATTGCAGTTCAAGTCTCAGCTCTTCCCTGATGGTTTGAAAAACATGCCAGGCACGTATGCATGTGTGTTCCAAATCATGATGGGGCCGAGAAATGAGGAAAAAGAATTGTGGTGTGACAGTGTCCCATTGCGGGTACTTTCTCTTCCCACCCTCATCTTTCGCTCTCTCTGATGAGCACACATGCCCTCTGGCAATTAAAACATTTTGTGTTTTGTTTTGTTTTGTTTTGTTTGGAGAACATTTTGCTATAGAGCATGCACACTTGCCAGAGAGACAGAGAGACAGAAAGTGAGAAATCACCCCTTGGGGGAATGACCATGCCGCAATCCCTTCTCCTCCATTCTCTTGGGATCTTCGGCACACATGCACATGTGTCCAGTGTGAGTTTAAGCCACTGGGTCCGGGACTCGAACTGCAGTTGACTACATGGGAGTCCAGTGACAGAGTCATTATGCCAACCTCTGGTCCCAAAATTTTATTTATTTTTTATTTATTTATTTATTTTTTTTAGATTTTTGTCGTAGGGTGCATGTACTTGCCAGAGAGAGACAGAAAGAGGGAAAGTGAGAAATCACCCCCTGGGGGGGATGGCCATGCTACAATCCCTTCTTCTCCATTCTTTCTTGGGGAAAAAATTGGTTAAATTTATAAACCCAACTGTTTCATTTTATATTTTCAGATGCTTTTACATTATCAGGAAAGAGAATTCTGTGGATTTCCTTCCTATAAAGTATTTGCTCAAAAATAACTTCTTTTGTAAGGCGCCGTCCTTGAGGAGTCTGTCACTCACCTCTTTCCAGATTTCATTCTGAATAAACTAGCAGTTTTTTAAAAGCACATTCACCTAGGGACCGGCAGTTAGCATAATGGCTATGTCACTGGACTTCCACATAGTCGACCGCGGTTAGCGTCCTGGACCCGGTGGCTTAAAACTCACGCTGGGCACGTGTGTGTGCATGCCCAAGATCCCAAGAGGAGAATGGAGGAGAAGGGACTGCGGCGTGGCCATCCCCACTGGGGGGTGATTTCTCGCTTTTTATCTCTCTGTCTCTGTCTGTCTGGCGAGCGCACACGCCCTATAGCAAAAAACAAAAAACAAAAAAACAAAAAAAAACAAAAAAAAGCAACTCTCAAAAAAAAAAAAAGCACATTCACCTATAAAAAGATAATGTTTGCCACCATAGATTTACGGTATTGGGGAGCCCTAAGAGGAAGTGCCAAAGCTCCGAAGGCAACTCTAAAAGACAAATTTTAGTGCCTTCAATAAAAATAGTATTATTATAATAATTTCCTAAGATGACTGACCACTTGATGACTGGCAGTTATTATGATTCATAAACTTTAGAATGTTTATTAAAAAATAAAATTAGTAACATTATTTTCGTACCTTGTATAGTGACCTTAATAAGTCATAATGGGGGACCAGCAGTTAGCATAATGGCTATGTCACTGGACTCCCACGTAGTCGACTGCGGTTCTAGTCCTGGACCTGGAGGCTTAAACTCATGCCGGGTGCATGTGCGTGCATGCCCAAGATCCCAAGAGGAGAATGGATTGCGGCGTGGCCATCCCTCTGGGGGGTGATTTCCCGCTTTCTGTCTCTATGTCTCTCTCTGTCTTTCTGGTGAGTGCACATGCTCTATAGCAAAAAACAAACAAACAAACAAACAAAAAATCTCTCCAAAAAAAAAAAGTCATAATGACATACTCTATTTGTGTGTTTACAAATACTATAAAAAATACTATTGAGGCCAGTGGTGAAGGTGTTGAACTCACCACGTTTGAGTCCTAGGCCTAGCTGCTTGGAAATCAAGCTGGGCATGTGTGCTTGTGCATCATGCCCCAAATCCCAGGGGGACAATGGAGGAGATGGGATTGTGGCATGGCCATCGCCCCTGGGGAGTGATTTCTCACTGTCTTCTGTCTCTGTCCAGTGAGCACATGTGCCCTATGGCAAAAAAAACCCAAAACCAAAACCAAAACCAAAAACCTGTCAAAGTCAACATGCGTAACCCTAAAACTCTGGCCGAGTTACTTTCATTTTAGATTCTGCACAGTCACAACATCCCAGGACAGTGTTGCTCACATTTCTGCCAGTGGAAGGTCTGTGATATGGTCGAGTCTCCGTACTTGACGAGACACACGAAGCTGTGGTCACTTGTCGCACTGAAATCCAGGTAACTGCTGACTGCATAGAGCTCGGTTTCAGGGTCTTGGGAAACTGTAGTGTTGATGGCATTTAATTCTTTTCCATCTTCCAACCAAGAAAGACGAGGCTCTGGAAAACCTCCGGAGGTTGAGCAATTGATCCTTCTAATGTTAGAAGATGTAGTTCCAAACTCAGTCATGCTAGGGGTAGGGAAGTCAGCTAAAGAGAGAACAAAGGTATAATTACGTGCAGTTACATTTCTGTGTGTATGGCCTTACATTTTCCATAAATTATCTGCTTTAGTAAGAATAATAAAATATAACATTAGTATCCTTTGTAACTACCCGTAAGTCATTCATAGTCATATGCAATCCAAAGATTGATTTAAATGGGTCATGTCGATTCTTCACTACTGCCTTTCTTTTCTTTAAAAAAAATTTTTTTTGCCATAGGGCATGTGCACTAGTCAGAAACAGTGAGAAGGAAAGCGAGAAATCACTCTCAGGAGGGATGGCCACACTGCAATCTCTTCTCCTCCATTCTACTCCTAAGATTTTGGACACACACGCACACATGCCCAGCATGATTTTCAAGTCACCAGGTCCAGGACTCAAACTGCAGTCAACCATGTGGGAGTCCAGTCCCTTCACCACCGTTCCACCTCCTGGCCCCTCTTAATTACTTTTGTTAGAGATAAAAGAGCAGTTATTAAAGAGAAGAAATAGGTTTGTGTGGAGAAGTGTTGACACAGGACTGCAATTGTATAAGGTAAAGAGAAAAATAACAGCATTTATTGGGCCCTCATTTGTTAGGTCTGGATATTACCTCATTTTGTCTCACAACAACCCTCAGAAGTAAATTGTAGGGAACCAGCAGTTAGCGTAATGGCTATGTCGCTGGACTCCCACATAGTCGACCGCGGTTCGCGTCCCGGACCTGGTGATTTAAAACTCAAGCTGGGCGCGTGTGTGTACATGCCCAAGATCCTGAGAGGAGAATGGAGGAGAAGGGATTGTGGCGGGACCATCCCCCCCGGGGGGGCGATTTCTCACTTTCTGTCTCTCTCTCTCTCTCTGTCTGTCTGGCCTTAGGGGAAAAACCCCCCCAAAAAAAAAAAAAAAAGAAGTAAATTGTAGACCATAAAGGTCAAATACCAGTCATTTCATACCATTCAACCTAATATGAATTCATTTGGTAAATAATCAATCTGAAACTTAGAGAAATCATATCCAGGTTGCAAAACTGGGATAAGAATTCAAGCTTTTTTTTTTGCTATAGGGCGCTTGCACTTGCCAGAAAGACAGAGAAAGAGACAGAAAGTGAGAAATCACCCCCTTACCCCAGGGAGGATGGCCACACTGCAATCCCTTCTCCTCCATTCTCCTCTCAGAATCTTGGGCACACATGCACACGTGCCCGCATGAGTTTAAGCCACCGGGTCCAGGACTCAAACCACTGTCGACTACATGGGAGTCCAGCGACATAGCTATTACGCCAACTGCTGGTCCCTGTTATGTTTTGTTTTGACGCAGGTTCAGAGGGTGTTTACATTCACCAGGGAGAGACAGAGAGCTAGGAAGAGGGAGAAAGACCTTATACTGGAGCGTGGTCACGCTGCTCTTCTCTTCCATTTCTCTATACTGTCAGGATTTGGGGCTCACAGGCACTCACGCCAGGTGTATTTTTCAAACCATCAAGGACAGGATTCAAACCTGCATTGGCCACATGGAATCCAGTCCCCTTAGCCACTAGGTCACAGGGGTGGCCCTGAATTCAAGTTTTTCTGAAACCGGAGCCTGTCCTTTCCTTTCCTTCCCCTCTTATCCTTCTTTTCTGTCTGCTATTTCAGATATACAAATGGTTCTTTTATTTATTTATTTATTAAACTATAATGCACACCTGTTTTTTCTGTTTTTTTTTTTTTTTTAAGAGGTTTTTGCTATAGGGCACATGTGCTCGCCAGAAAGACAGAGAGAGACAGAGAGGCAGAAAATGAGAAATCACCCCCTAGGGAGGATGGCCACGCCACAATCCCTTCTCCTCCATTCTCCTCTCCGGATCTTGGGCATGCATGCACATGTGCCCGGCGTGAGTTTAAGCCACCAGGTCCGGGTTGTGAACCGTGGTCGATAACATGGGAGTCCAGCGACATAGCCATTATGCTAACTGTTGGTCCCCTATAAGGCCCACCTGTGAACCTACCATCTAACTCAAGAACCAAAACATCGACAGTAACTTGTGTAAATCCACTTGTGTGGTCTCCCCTGTCCTGTCTCTTTATTTTCCTACACCGGAGGTAACCACTGCCTTTACTTTGTGTTTAGCAGTTCCTTGCTTGCTTTTTGTGTGAGCGGGATAGAGTTCTCGCACACACACAGTAAAGGGAGAGAGGGAGAGAAGCAGCCTTCCCAGAGCCATGGTCACTTTCCTCCAGTCCTCCAGCTCACCAGGATCCTAGGCACACATGCACACATGTGGTGTGTTGCAGGGCAATGTGGCTGGGGATCAACCCAGTCAGCATGTAGCCTGCAGCTCTGTTGTCAGGTAGCACAGAAGCTGGGCCTCCCTTGCTTTTTAAAAAGTACTCTTTTACTCAGATTTCCCTGTGTCCAGTCTGTGCAGTCCTGAGCCTGCAGTCCGAACTGCAGCGCTTGACTCTTCCCTTGCTCTTCTGATACTGGCAGAGGTTCTTCTAGCATTCCTCCCAGACACGAGTCTCTCTCACTTGCATTTTTGACCACCAATAAGATACTGAAGTACATGTAAGGCAAAGTGCAGGGAAACGACTGCAGAGAACTTTGGAAAAGGCTGCCCTAATTGCTTCCTCACTTAGACTTACAGAACTGAACTTCTCAGCAGAAGTGTGGGAATCTAGTCCTCCTCCCCATCCCCACACTGCATTCCTGATATGAGCTTCCTTTTCAGAATTCTGAGTCCCACAGAGATGTCATTAACACGGCCACTGAGAGCAGGTTTGGGAACCAAATTTACTTTATGACCTAGATGAATGGCTTATCTGCTTTTACTCTTACTTTAAGGGTAATAAGACAAAGTGAGGATAATAATGTCTGATTTCCAGTGTGGTAAGAATGAAATGACATCATTAATCTAAATCACTCAACACAAAACTTGGCACACAGGAAGTTAGATGATAGATGGGTTTAAGAGGTTCCTAAATTCATCCTCCCTTAGATGAGTTCTTTCTCTCTCTCTCTCTCTCTCTCTTTAGAATTATTTTTTTTTTTTTCATTTATTTATTTTAATTTGACCAGAGAGAGACACACGGGAGAGGGAAAGTGAGAAAGCAAGCCACTTGATCCAGGACTCTAACCATGGTTGGCCATGTGGGAATGTTCAGTGCCTCAACCACCATGCCTCTTGCTGGCCCCGAGTTCCTTCTCTTAAATCAGGCTACGGGGTGAAAGGTTTCAGGATGAACTAGTGATACTGAGGAACATGCAGAAAAGGAGAAGCCATGACAAGTGGTTATCATGACCAGGACAGGGAAAGTCTTGGGTTTGGCTGGAGGTGAAGACCCTTTTTTTTAATGAACCCTGTCCTTAATGAAATCTCACAATTCCTAGGCCATTTTTAGTTGGCATTATTATTTCCTACTCATTAATTTTATCCTATAAGATCAAGTTATTACACTGGCGACCAACACTGTTGCTTTTTCAATAAATCATGTGTATAATAACCTGGGGTAAGAAATCCAAATAACTCAGACCCTAACTTATGATTCATGTTTGTTCCTGAACTCTGCTTTTCTGAGAAATAGTTAAACTATAAGAATGCTACAAATACCAGGGATTAAAAATGATCTGGTCAGGGCCAGCAGGTGGCATGGTGGTTAAGGTGCTAGACTCCCGCATGGTCAACCGCGGTTCAAGTCCTGGCCTTGGCAACGTGCTTTCCAACTTTGTCTCTCTGGTGAGCTTTCCAGCTTTCCCGCTCTCTCTCTGACCTATAGCAAAATTTAAGACTAATACTAATAGTGAATAAAATAAATAATTATTTTAAAAAATAATCTGGTCAGTGTCGGATGAGGTTTAGAACAGCCACAGTTCTGTCTCGTTTCCTTTCTATTTTTTTTTCTTTTTTTGCCAGAGGGCACATATACCGCCCCCCCCCCAGAGAAAGTTAGAGCAAGAGAGAGAGAAGGCAAAAAAGCACCCCCCTCCCATGAAAGATGGCCATGCTGCAATACCTTCTTCTCAATTTCTCCCTCCTCTATGGATTTTTGTCATGCATGCACATGCTCCTAGCTTGTCTTTCAAGCCAGAGAGTCCCGGACTTGACCTGCATGGTCAGCCATGTGGGATCCAGCTGCCTTCAGCATGACACTGCAGGCTGGCCTTCCTATCCCTTCTACAAGATGACCTGTTCAGAGCAACCACTCCTAAAGGCCTTGCAAGACTGCGAACCGTCAAAAATTAATCTTTTGTGTCTCATTTAAATCAATTAATCTCCTTTTTAAAAGACTCTTAGTGGGGAAAGGTAAGGTTATCTTATGAAGAATGGAAGAAATACATGTGTTTTAGAAAGGTGAAATTTTGGGCTGACTCAGTAGCCTAGTGGTGAAGGGAGTCAGATCCCACATGGCTGATCACAGTTTACATCCTGGACCTGGAAGCTTGAGAAACACGATGAGCATATGTGCATGTGTGCCCCAAATCCCAATAGGATAGAGACATGGAGAAGAGACCCTGCTCCACTGTGGGGTGTTTCTTCTTCTCCTTCTCCCTCTCTCAGGCAAGGGCACGAGTCCTCTGACAATAATAAAAAAAGGAGGGGGGGTGAGGGATCAGCAGTTAGTGTAATGGCTATGTCACTAAACTCCCATGTAGCCGACTACGGTTAGAGTCCCAGACTCGGTGGCTTAAAACTCACGCCGGGCGCGTGTGCATGCATGCCCAAGATCCCGAGAGGAGAACAGAGGAGAAGGGATTGTGGCATGGCCAGCCCCCTGGGGGGGGAATTCTCGCTTTCTGTCTCTCTGTCTCTCTCTGTCTGTCTGGTGAGCGCACGCGCCCTATAGCAAAAACCTCTTCAAGAAAAAAAAATATAACGGGGGGGGGGTGCTAAAAATTTGTTAACCTAGTTAATCTGTGATCTAGTAGACCTAGTCTCAAATATACTGGTAAATGGAGGTTTTCATATGCTGCTGTGCTGTTAATATATTATTATTTTGCAATCTTAGACAAATGTAGGTAACCAACATGTTCTAGTTTGCCTCAGATTTTCCTAGTTTTAGCACTAAAATCGTGTGTCCTGGGGAAATAGGACAATTGCTCTCTTTAGCCAAATGAGAGCTTATTTAATTCTTTGCTTCTCAAAGGAATCTTGTAGTGGGAAAAATGCTGAGACTAGCAGGAACAGCTTTAGTGATGAGAGTTTCAGGATTCAATGCATGTCAAAATTTTAAAGTGAGCCAGCAGAGAAAAAGTGGGAGTTGAAAACCAGACCAACCTTGGGAACAAACTTTAGAGACCAGCAGATGACGTAATGGTTATGTCACTGGACTCCCATGTAATTGACTGTGGTTTGAGTCCCAGATCCGACAACTTAAACTCATCCAGGTGCGTGTGTGTGTGCCCAAAATCCCGAGAGGAGAATAGAGAAGAAGGGATTATGGCGTTGGCATCTCCTCGAAGGGTGATTTCTTGTTTTCTGTCCCAGTGTCTCTCTCTGGTAAGCACACACTCCCTATAGCAAAAATCTCTCTTATAAAAAAGAGAAAGAGGGAATCAGCAGTTAGTGTAATGGCTATGTCACTGGACTCCCACGTAGTCGACCACGGTTCGCGTCCCAGACCCGGTGGCTTAAAACTCATGCTGGGCGTGTGTGTGTGTGTGTGTGTGTGTGTGTGTGTGTGCCCAAGATCCCAAGAGGAGAAAGGAGGAGAAGGGACTGCAGCGTGCCCATCCCCCCTGGGGGCTGATTTCTCGTTTTCTGTCTCTATGTCTCTCTCTGTCTGGCGAGCGCACACACCCTACAGCGAAAACCTCTCCAAAAAAAAAAAAAAAAAAAGAGAGAGAGACAGAAAGAGAGAGCAAACTTCACAGAGAAGGAGATTAAGACGGGGGAGGAGAGAGGAACCAGGTCAAGCCCAGTAACAAAACTTCACAGAGAAAAAGAAACTGTAAGTATCCTGGCCATCATGATTTGTGGCAGTTCCGTGGCCACTCACGCCCACTAGCACTATAGGGGACCTGTAGTAAGCCTTTGCATTTTTTGTTTTGTTTTAGAGGTTTTTGCTATATGGTGCATGCGCTCGCCAGAAAGACAGAGAAAGACAGAGAGTCAGAAAGCGAGAAATCACCCCCCAGGGGGGATGGTCATGCCGCAATCCCTTCTCCTCCATTATCCTCTCAGGATCTTAGGCATGCACACACACATGCCCGACATGAGTTTAAGCCACCGAGTCCGGGACTCGAACTGCAGTCGACTATATGGGAGTCCAGTGACATAGCCATTACACCATCTGCTGGTCCCGCCTTTGCTTTATTAGTATGCTAGAAAACACAACCCTGGGAGGAGGGCTTAGATGCATCCTATGTCCAAGCATGTTCAGCTAAAGGACATGTGCACAAATGAATACCCTTCCAGGGGTGGTCAAGACCACCCTACACTCTAAAACTCCACCCCCATCATGAATATCCATGTAAATTTCCCACAAAGGGAGATCCGCAAGGGCACTGGGCGTTGTCTCCTCCTACAGCTCAGCCTGTTCTGCCTGTGGAGGCATTCTCACCTTTCCACAATGAGTTTGCTTTGCTTTGCCTTCCTGTGACAAGGTCAAGAGCCTGAGAGACTCTCGCCCTGGTGACAGGAGAACTACTTCAGCCTATAATCATATGCTCTATTCATGAGAGGGGATGGACAAAGTGAGGAATAAGAGCTCCATGTTACTAAGCTTCGGGTGCGGTCTGGTTACTGCAGGCAAGGACTCCTAGCTAATGACCAGAGCAGGAAAGAACAGTGAGGAATTCACGAAGGGCCTGCTGAAGTTGTCTATTGTCAAGGTTAATCACTATGATTTATTAAGTGAAAGGTCTAGTGTTCAGTGGAGTCTCAAGAGTCAGGCAGAAATATATCTTTGAAATTCGTGCATGAGAAAATGGCTCAGAGCCACAATTTCTCAACAGAAGCTGGACTCCATGTACGATCAGCAGTGAATAAGGCGAGGCTCCCTCCTACCCAAGGTGAGAAATGCTTGCCCTTGACAGGAGCACGAACATGGCTTCGATTTGTGAACCAGTTATCTTCCTTGTGGTACACATAAATGAACTTCGAAAGCACTAACATCTAACTTTGTGAGACTGATGATTAGGTTAGAGCTTTGAACACGCATGAGTAAAGGATCATATCGAAGACATTAAAAGATTAGAACGGCCACAGTAATAGACATTCTAATACGACTTAAAAGTTATCTCCGCCTGCATTGTTCTTTGACCTCTGCAACCGACTTCCGGGAGCATAGGCTGCTGGATGGAGTGTGGCTAATGGCACAGAGATGTCCCCTGTGATTCAGAAAGCACTTCCGGTCATCGCAGTGCCCCAGGGTGACCATCAGGAACTCAGATTGTCAAAGCACAAGAAACCCCCAGTAAGAGATCCTTCTAGAATTATCTTGAGAAATTAGTTAGGGTTTATTGTAAAACTAGAGGCTCCACCCTAAGAAATGAAGTGAGATAAGTGAGGTCAAATACTCACTTAAATCCATAGGCATGTATGTGTCTTTAAGGCACAAGGAATCTTGCTTAGGCCCAGTCATGGTGACTGTGTTTTAGCAGGCTGAGACCACATGGGAAGCCCAGTTCATTCCTGGCCATCCTGAAAAGCCAGGCTACGTTGGGACCAGCAGTTAGCGAAATGGCTATGTCACTGGACTCCCACGTAGTCGACCGTGGTTCGAGTCCCGGACCCGGTGGCTTAAACTCACACCGGGCGCGTGTTCGTGCGTGCCAAAGATCCCAAAAGGAGAATGGAGGAGAAGGGATTGTGGCATGGCCATCCCCCCTGGGGGGTGATTTCTCGCTTTCTATCTCTCTCTCTCTCTCTGTCTGTCTGGTGAGCGCACACACCCTATAGCAAAAACCTCTCCAAAAAAAAAAAGCCAGGCTACATGGCACGGATTTGTAGTCCTAGCTACTTGGGAGGCTGAGGCCTGAGGCTCATGATAGCGACCCTGTCTAAAACACCACACACACACACACACACACACACACACAAATATGCCAATACATCAAAAAATCCCACCAACCTGTGACCTTTAACATCACTGAAGTCAGGTGTTTGAGTTTGTAGGCTCCTTTTTCAAGCTTCTGAACAACACAGGTATATTGGCCCCTGTCCGACAGGCGCAGAGCCAGGATCACAATGGAAAGGTTATTAGTGAGGTCAATGGTGGTCCGGTTCCTGTACTCTGGCCACACCTCTTTTTGCCCGGAGATGACGGTTAGCACGGTTGCATCACCCCGTTGCCAGTAGATGCGGACACTTGCCAGCTGCTCAGGAGAAACGTTGTAATCGCAGGACAGCAACGCCACTTCTTTCACCGCCTTGGTCACCTGCTTAAAACCTACGGAGAGGCCAACCAGAGGTTTTATGTTTATTAAATATAGATTCCTGCATGAGCAGGAACTCAGAGTTGACAGTATCTAGTGACGAAGCATGAGCAGATTCCAGCTTGTTTGATCCCTAACGCTCTTTTTAAAATTTTTTTTGGAGAGATTT
Organism: Tupaia belangeri chinensis; assembly: GCF_000334495.1. Lineage (NCBI taxonomy): Eukaryota > Metazoa > Chordata > Mammalia > Scandentia > Tupaiidae > Tupaia > Tupaia belangeri. The sequence continues at coordinate 1,359,156 of NW_006204769.1, forward strand.
TTGCTATAGGGCGCGTGCGCTCGCCAGACAGACAGAGACAGAGAGACAGAAAGCAGGAAATCACCCCCCAGGGGGATGGCCACGCTGCAATCCCTTCTCCTCCATTCTCCTCTCAAGATCTTGGGCACGCACGCACACGTGCCCGGCGTGAGTTTAAGCCACCGGGTCCGGGACACGAACCGCGGTCGACTATGTGGGAGTCCAGCGACATAGCCATTATGCTAACTGCTGGTCCCCCTAACTCTCTTTTGTACTGTGGTCAAGAAAAAACGCACCCGTGCCCGGCGTGATTTTAAGCCACCGGGTCCGGGACACGAACCGCGGTCGACTATGTGGGAGTCCAGCGACATAGCCATTATGCTAACTGCTGGTCCCCCTAACTCTCTTTTGTACTGTGGTCAAGAAAAAAAAACACGTAATATGAACTTTACCACTGTAACCATTTCAAATGCACAGTTCAGTGGTGTTCAGTATATTCACATTATTGTAAACAGATTTCTAAAACTTTCACCAACCTGAACCCCTTACCCATTAAACAGCAGCTCGCATCCTCCCTTCCCTTCAGCCCCTGGTAACCACCATTCTACTGTTTGTTTCTAGGAATTTGCCTACTATAGATAGCTCTGTAAGTGGAGAATATTGTATTTGCCATTTTTTGTGATTGACTTATTTATTAGTATAATACCTTTAAGGTTCATCCATGTCATAGCATGTGACAAGATTTTATAGCAAAAACTTCTCAAAAAAAAAGGAAGTGTAATATGACATGATAATAATAACAAATAATATTCCATTGTGTGTACACAGTGCATTTTGTTAATCCAGTCGATTGTTGATGGACAATTGGGTGACTTCTACCTCTTGACTATTTTGAATAATGCTGCTAAGGGGACCGGCAGGTAACGTGGTGATTAAGGGCATTGGACTCCTACATGGCTGACTGGGGTTTGAGTCCCAGACTTGGCGGCTTGTTTTCTCACTTTCTCTCTCTCTCTTCCTCTTTCTTTCTCTCTCTCCCTCCCTCTCTGGTCAAATTAAAATAAATACATGGATAAATAAAGTTAAATAAAGAAATTCTTTTAAAAAATAATTGTGCTGCTAGGAACAATGGGTATGCCAATACCTCTTTGGAACATTTTCTTTTTTTTTTTTTTAAATTGCCAGAGGGCATGGGCACTTTCCAGAGAGAAATAGAGAGAGAGAGAGAGAGAGAGAGAGAGAGAGAGAGAGAGAGACACACACATAGACAAGACCTCCCCAAAAGGTGTGTGCTCCTGCCACAATCCTTTCTCCTCCATTTCTCCATCCTGTCAGGACTTTGGGCACACATGCACACATACCCAGCATGTTTTTCAAGCCACCGGAGCCAGATTTGGACTGCAGGTAGCCATGTGGGATCAGCTCCCTTACCCAGAAGGCTGCAGGACCTACCTGAGACACTGTTTTCTATTGTTTTGGATATAAACCCAAAGTGGAATCGTTGGATCATATGGTCATTTAATTTTTACGTTTTTGAGAAACCTCCCTACTATTTTCCAAAGTGGTTGCAGCTCCAGTGTTTTTTTGAAAGATTTCGGAAGCACTGTTTAGAAAACCAAATATAATGACATGAAAACAAATTTAGTGTCTCAAGTAATTAAGACATATGACTAAAATCAGACTCATGGACCAATTATTATAATAGAATCCATTTCCTTTTTTTTTCTTGAGGTTTTTTCCAATGGCATGAAGGATTTAGTGTTGGGACTAGCAGATGGTGTAACGGTTACATCGTTGCACTCCCACGTAGTTGAACGCGGTTCAAGGCCTAGACTCTGTGGCTTAAAACTCATGTTGGATGCAGGTGTGTGCGTGTCTAAAATCTTGAGAAGAGAATGGAGGAGAAGGGATTGCGGCATGGCCATTCCCCCTGGGGGGCGATATCTTGCTTTCTGTCTCCCTGTCTCTCCAGTGAGTATACATGGCTTATAACAAAAATTTCTCTTAAAAAAAAAAAAAGAAAGACTTGAGGGTCAGTGTGAGTCTTCTCTCAGATTAGGCCACATTTAGTCTTATTTGCTTTACCTAACATAACGCTACCCACAGAAAAGTCAGCCCTGACCAGGACAGCAGGGAGAGGGACAGTAGGCAGTGAGGTCTATATACCTTATGTCAAATCGCTCTTCATAACTGCCTTTTTTTGCTTTCTCTAGGTTGTTCTATGGAGGGAAACAAGTGCTATTTCATCTAATCCCCCTAGCAATCCTACGAGATAAATGGTATTATCCCCATTTTGCAGACAAGACAACTGAGAGTTTGAGAGGCTCAAGAAGCCTAGGGCAGGGCAGATAGGCCTGCGATTCCATGTACCTACGATTTTGGAGTTACAAGGGAAGAAGAAGGGAGGGAATTGGGAGAAAGCAAGGAGAAAAAAAAGAGAGCCATGTTTTAAATAGGTAAGACAGTCAGTGTTCACTATTGTGCGTGACACATTTGCATATTGGCCTCTCTCAGATTGACTTGTGGCCCCAAAGTCAATACGTCTGGCACTTCTGTAGTCATTTACAGATGGACACAGAGTGACCAAAACTTCCAGTTGCCTGGCACTCCCATCCCCAGCTGAGGAGGAACAAAGTGGCACCGCCCGCTTGCTTCGGCTCTCGTACTATAGACGAGAATCCTGCTCAGCGTCTGTTTGGCGCCTACCTGTCACATTTTTGTCATTATCGGAGATTTTGCTATTATTAATGTTCCCCAAACATAGTGTTGAAGTGCCACCTGGAGCCCTAAGCCCAAGAAGACTGTGTCGTGCCTCATAGAGAAAACAAGTGTGTCAGATGAGCTTCCTCCAGGCCTGAGTTGCAGCTGGTCAGGTCAATGTTTATAGATCAACAATATACAGTAAACAAGTTTTCTTTCAGCAGAAATACATAAAAAACAGCATTGTGCCCCTAGCAGTTGGTAATAGTGCTGTTACTGGGAGCTCATAGGAACCTAAGCCTAGGAGAACTGGTTCAGTATTTGCCAATACAGTGGCTGCAGCAACTTTATAGAACATCATTTCCTCAAAAAACAAGAGTGGACTGGGGACCAGCAGTTAGCGTAATGGCTATGTTGCTGGACTCCCATGTAGTCAACCACGGTTCGAGTCCTGGACCCGGTGGCTTAAATTCACGCTGGGCATATGTGTGTGCTTGCTCAAGATCCCAAGAGGAGAATGGAGAAGGGATTGTAGCGGCGTGGTTATCCCCTCTGGGTGGTGATTTCTCGCTTTCTGTCTCTCTGTCTCTCTCTGTCTTTCTGGTGAGCACATGCACCCTACAGCAAAAACCTCTAAAAAAATAAGTAAATAAAATAAAAAAAGAGTGGACTGTATATACATGATCTATATACACTCTCTAGGGAACCAGCAGTTAGCATAATGGCTATGTCGCTGGACTCCCACGTAGTCGACCGCGGTTTGCGTCCTGGACCTGGTGGCTTAAAACTCACGCCAGGCGCATGTGCGTGCGTGCCCAAGATCCCGAGAGGAGAATGGAGGAGAAGGGATTGTGGCATGGCCACTCCCCAGGGGGGGCTTTCTCGTTTTCTGTCTCTCTGTCTCTCTCTGTCTGTCTGGCGAGCGCACACGCCCTACAGCAAAAAACCTCAAAAAAAAAAATACACTCTCGAAGGCCAAAATAACATGCCTTTTTGAAATAAGTGACATCTATTTCTGTTCAAATCCTTGTACTACAGCTGTGTAACAGACACCCCAGGAAGCCCCCTTAAGGGAAGGTCTCCTTCCTGGTTCTGTTCTCTGTTACTTCAATCATCTTTAGCTACCAAGAGAGAAGCAAGGGAGATTTTCACTGTGAAGACCTGGCCCTGGAAGCTCACTCCATTTCCATTTTATTTCTTCTACAGCCCCTCTGTCCTCAGTTGGACGCTGTGCAGTAAACACACACGTTTGCACATTTGCACACACTCATTTAGAATGCAGAGCTGCTTTTAACTATGGGAGAATCCAAGGACACAGTTTATGCAGATGAGGTGAGCTAGAGACACTTGGTCTCAGGTGACTTCACTGGCTTGGCACAGAAATAAAGTCACATTTGTCACCTTAACACACATCCTGATTCCACCTTTTTTTTTTGCTTGACTGAGTTATAATCTGAAGCTGTGAGGACTGGAAAAAAGCTTAAAGATAATCGTAAGTGCCTTCTGCTAACAACCCTGACTACAGGCTCTCGGTAGATTAGTGTGGAAAAAACATGGGCTTTTGGACATTCAATAAATTCCACAGTAGCTGTGTGACCTTAGGCAACTTACTTAACCTCCCTGAACCTCCATCTTCTCATTGCTTATTATGAGGATTAGTGAAATCATTCATTTAAGCACATAATTCAGTGCCTAGGCACTCATCAACTATAAATCCCATTTTTCTTTCTCAGAGGGAGGAGAAGTACACTAACTTCTAAGGCTATTAATTTCACCTTTGGACAGTTTGACCTAGGAAGCTTTTCTTTGCTTTGAAATGAAGTCTTGTTTTTTCTAGCTTCTCACAAAATACATCTCATACTTCTGGGGCCAGCAGGTGGCGTGGTGATTAAGGGCGCTGGACTCCCACAGGGCTGACCGTGGTTGGAGTCCCAGACCTGGTGGCTTGCTTTCTCACGTTCTCTCTCTCTTGCTCTTTCTCTCCCTCTCTGGTCAAATTAAAATGAATAAGTAAATAAATAAAGTGAAATAAAATAATTCTTAAGAAAAATCTCATACGTACTATACGACCTGGCCTGTAACTATCTGAGGACAGCTTTGTCCTCTCTACAAGTTCCTCCTCCTGTCCCTACAGTTTTGTGTACCCTCACTTTTGTCCCACACGGTTTGGTTTGTTTTCGTTTCTGTGAGAGAACAAAGATCACTAAATCTTACATCCCAGACGTCTATTTTCACTCAGAGTAGAGTTAGGTTATAATTTCCTTTACATCTTCTATTCGTGCAGTTGAATTCAATCCTTCAGCAGCCACTTACAGCTTTTATACCTATTGGCTATATTGGCAAGTAGATTGCCTTCTTTTCCTACCCATCCATTCCACGGAGCCCACTGATACCACATCTAGTGCAAGATCCTACCAGATGGGTGAATCTCTTCCAGTGACGATGAAATATCCAGGGGCCATCCCAGTGTCATGATAGTTAAGGTGGCTGGATCCCTACTTGGCTGACAACAGTTCAAGTCCTGGACCCAGAGGCTTGAAAAACATGTTGGGTGTATGTGTGTGCTTGCACAAAAACCTGAGAGAAGAATGCAGCATGACCGTTCTCCCTGGAGGGTGCTTTCTCACTTTTCTTCTCTCTCCCTCTATTTCTGGTGATAATGACACATCTAGAACATTCAGAGATAAGGAAGGAATCTGCTCTTTTATGGATATATGCAGACAATGATGGGACGCCACATGGCTGACCCAGGAATCAGGGACAGAGACAGGAACACCCTGGGAGGGAGAAGGGTCACTTGTCCTTCAAGCAGGCAGACTCTAAGAGACCTGGATGTAAGTGCTAGCATGAGTTAAACAGCGCACTTAGTCTAAGATGATATGGAAGTCACTGCTAGGGAGTGTGAGATCCGAAGGGATTTCTATGATCATTCATTCCATGGCCTTATTTTACAGACGAGGAAACACTCGAGGCAGGAAACTGCCCTGGTTTTGCACATTTGTTTCTTTCCGGCCTAGGCTCTTAGGGCCACTCTCTTTGTTTACTGGTTTCCTCAGGTTTAGGCCCTAGTCCCTGGAGAAGTAAGCCAACATTGTTCCTACCCCATCCTTGCCCACTGCTGAGCTCTTTTGCTTTGAAAAACAAAGTCCTTTCATTTCCAGGCTGAACCAACCCTACAGCTTGTTCTCTCCACCAGACAAGGCCATGGCGAGCTCTGGACTGTTTCTACCCTCTTCAACTACTCTAAATGGATCCTGTAGTCTGTCTTTAAACTTTTTTGGCTATCTGCAATTCATTCATACAGTTGCCCTACAGCCAAATTTGCTGAGGATCCCCATTTTAAATGGTTTGCTCCAGCAGGTGGTACGGTTAAGGCACTAGAGCTCACGTGGCTGACTACAGTTAACAGTCCTGGTCTGGATGGCTTGAAAAACATGCTGGTCTCCCATGCACGCATGCCCCAAATTCCCCGAGGTGGGATGGCGAAGTGATTGTGGAGTGGCCACCTTTCCAGCAGGTCATTTCTCACTTTCCTTCTCTCTCTCTTTCTTTCAGTGCTGCCATTCTGGGTCTTTCTTGCCCATAACCCCCAGAGCCACAAAGATCCCCTTGGAAAGGCCCATGTTTTTTGTTTCTTTTTGTTTGTTTGTTTTTGAGAGATTTTCGCTATAGGGCGCACGCGCTCGCCAGACAGACAGAGAGAGACAGAGAGACAGAAAGCGAGAAATCACCCCCCAGAGGGGATGGCCACGCCGCAATCCCTTCTCTTCCATTCTCCTCTCGGGATCTTGGGCACGCACGCACACGCGCCCGGCGTGAGTTTTAAGCCACTGGGTCTGGGATGCGAACCGCGGTCGACTACGTGGGAGTCCAGTGACATAGGCATTACGCTAACTGCTGGTTCCCGGGAAGGCCCATGTTTAAGAGTTTCATTTCTAGGACCTCTCTCTTCTTGGAAATCAGGATTGTGGGGGTGCTAGTGCTAGCAGCTCGCCTTCTTACCTGCAGTCTTTAGGCTTCTGGCAGACCAGACACGGCCCCAGCATCGTGTTTAGAAGGGAGGTTTTGTGATGGTAGCATTTGCTTAGCTGAGTGAGGTCACTCAGGACGATCCCAGGCACCCCTTTTAGTGATCATGCTGAATGTTGCCAGTCCCCACTTTAAGGGGTATAACTGAAAAGGGGGAGGAAATTAAAGATACACTAGAGGGAGCATATTTCCAAAAGAAGCCATAATAACTGAAGATGAAGCTACAGCTTGACACACTTAGGGGTAAAAAGCAACAAAACGTGGAAGGAGCATGGACTATGCAGTCCCGCTGACTTGGCCTCTAGTCCAGCCAGACACTTGCTGTTGACTCGGCTCCCTCACCTCAATGTCTGGGGCCTGTCCTTCAGGATCGCTGTAAAGTTCACTTCAGTTAGGTGACACATGGAAAAGCCCCAGGGACATAGCGAGCCTTCTGTGTATGTTTCCTTTTTCTCTCTCCTTCTTGCCATCTCCAGCTCCTACTCTCTGGCTTCTTTCATCTCACTCAGGTCTACGCCGTATGTACAGGACTCTGGTCTTACTATTGGTCAGCCAGACTGATGCCATGACAGAAAGTAACTCCCTCATCGGGGGCTCCAATAATAGCATCCTTCCCCTCCAAATTGCTTGTTCCCACTCTAAAAATATCCACGGTTTCTAACTGACTTTGACATGAGGTGATATTATCAAAAAGAAATCGTAACTGAAAGCGGCGGTATCTAAGCTCAATGTCAGGTCCTAAGGAGTTTTTGTCCGGCCATCTGAGTAGACGTGTGGGTGTCTCTCCAAAGGTCATGAGCATACCATCAATGGGCTGCTGGATGTTCCTGAGATCCTCTTCTCACCAGACGTTGGTTGTGAGAAAGAACCGGACTCAAAAAGAGGAACCAAAAAATTCCGGGTAATTTGGAAATTCCCACAGGCACTCAGCTTCCACACTGAGGGACTCTACTACATACAGAGAAACGAGAACATAGCTGACAGAGCTCTGAAGGGTTTGTCTGCCTCAACGACTCTGGGGGGAGAGTCAGGCCCCTGACATCTCAGCATCGTTGAATTTCTGAGTTCGTTCCACCATTTCACAAGTGGGCGTAGCTACACCTACCTAACCAAGCAGCTGTGAGGGCTTAAGTGAGATTTTGCACAGAGGAATCTTTCCTAGTACCTGGGGTGACAGAGGGGCCAGCATCTTCCCCAGAGACTCACACGGACCAGGTATCCCTTCATTCAGGCCTGCTTTCATGTGTCCATGTCAGTGAAGCCTCTCCGATTCTCCCTTATTTCTCCTCAAGCTGGTCTTCCACTGATAGATATTCATAAGTATAATACATATGTATACACACACACGCACACATACACACATATGTGTATATGTGTGTATGTTATATTACATATATATAGGGCCCACAGATGGCATGGAGATTAAGGTGACTGGATCCCACATGGCTAACTGAGCAGTTCAAGTCCTGTACTCAGTGTCTTGAAAATCACCCTGGGTGCATGTGTGTGTATGCCCAAAATCCCAAGAGGAGAATGGAGGAGAAGAGATTGCAGAGTGGCTAGCCCCAGGGATGTAATTTCTCACTTTCCCTCTATCTGGTGAGCACAGACACTCTATAGCAAACTAAAACCAACAACAGGAAATACATATATATAATATATATTTATATGTGTGTGCCTGGTGTGTATACACACACACACACACATACATAAAATAACTTACGTGGCTTTGTCTGTTTTGTTCATTGCCCTATCTGCAATGTCTCTAGGAAAGGTTCTGGTCCATAGTAGGTGCTGAATAAATACTGTAAAAATACCTGGCTAGGCATTAGGAGATGAAGTCTGACTCTATCAACTATACGTTATAGTCTTAATCTTAAATAAGTTGGTTAACTTCTTTGGGCCTCAGTCACTATTTCTGTAAAATGGCAATAATATTATTGCTGTGGATGGAAGGGCACGCACGCACACGCGCCCGGCGTGAGTTTTAAGCCACCGGGTCCGGGACACGAACCGCGGTCGACTACGTGGGAGTCCAGCGACATAGCCATTACGCTAACTGCTGGTTCCCTATACGTTATAGTCTTAATCTTAAATAAGTTGGTTAACTTCTTTGGGCCTCAGTCACTATTTCTGTAAAATGGCAATAATATTATTGCTGTGGATGGAACGTGCTCCCCCAGAGATGTGTTGACAGTTTAATTCCCAGTGCAATCGTGTTGAGAGGTAGGGCTAAGAGGTGATTAGGTCACGAGGGCTCTGCCCTGTGAGTGGATTAATGCTGTTCTTGAGGGAATGGGCTTACTGCTTTTGGGAGGTGTCTTTATAAGGGATAACTTTGGCTTCTTTCCTTCTCTCTTATGCACGTGCTCTCTTGCCCTTCCTCCTTTCACTGTAGGAATGAGTCAAGAGGTCCTTGCCTGATGTGGGCCCCTCAACCTTGGACTTTCTAGCCTCCAGAAAGTAAGAAAGAAAGCTCTGTGGGACCAGCAGTTGGCATAATGGCTATGTTGCTGGACTCCCATGTCAACCGTGGTTTGAGTCCTGGACCTGGTGGCTTAAACTCACGCCGGGCGCATGTGTGTGCATACCTAGGATCCTGAGAGGAGAATAGAGAAGAGATTGTGGCATTGCCATCCCTGCTCCGGGATGATTTCTCATTTTCTGTCTCTCTGTCTCTCTCTGTCTTTCTGGTGAATGCACGCACACTATAGCAAAAAAATAAAATAAATAAATAAATAAATAAATAAATAAATAAAAAGGAAGAAGGCTCTGTTCTTGATAAATTATCAGGAATTATTAAAGCAACGTAAAATGGACTAAGATGACTATTGTCCCTACTTCATGTAATTGTCACAGCAGTTCTATGATGTCATGTGTAAGTGCTTTGCTCACTATAAAATGCTGCACAGATTTTTCATGGCGCTGTTCTTGTTCACAGCAGCCTAATTTGCCGAACCACACTAAGGCTGGGACCAGCATCCTCATGGTAACTGATAACCCTCAGACTGAGCAGAATGTCCATAGCTGGAGTGAGGAGCCCATGATGTCACCTACTCAATGGCAGTCAGAAAGGGACTGTGGACATGTGTACCCTACTCCTGATGACTCACCAGGGACACTAAACAGTTTCAGCCCCAGTCCTTGTTTTTTAGACCACTTTGCTACCTTTCTGCCCTGTCCACTAATTTCCAACCACTAACTTTCCAGGACTGGAGGCTATTTGCATACACATGTGGAACCACTGATGTAAGACAAATAAGTCACCTTTTAAGAATTCATTCTACGATGGATTATTATGATCATACACATGAACAAAGTATAGGTTGAGTATCCCTTATCTGCAATACTTGGGACCAGAAATATTTTAGATTTCAGATATTTTCAGATTTTGAAATATTTGCATGTACTTAATGACATATCTTGGGGATGAGGCCCAAGACTAAACATGAAATTTATTTACATTTCGCATATACCTCATACATATAGCTAAAGTAGTATTTTTTTTTTGAGAGACATTTTTGGTATAAGGTGTATGTGCTCATTGGAGAGATAAGAGAACAAAAAGAGAAAAATAACCCCCCAGGAGTGATGGCTATGGTGCAATCCCTTCTCTATTCTCATCTCAGGATCTTGGGCATGCACACATACATGTCCGGTGTGAGTTTCAAGCCACTGGGTCCGGGACTTGAACTGTGGTCGGCCACGTGGGGGTTCAGCAACATAACCATTACACCATCTGCTGGTCCCACCTAAGTAATATTAAACAACATTTTTGTATTGCAGCATTTTGACTGTGACTCATCACATGAGGTCAGGCATGAAATTTTTCCAGAATCATGTTGTGTTCAAAAAGCTCGGTGAACTTAAAAAAAAAAATTTTTTTTTAGAGAGGTTTTTGCCATAGGGTGCATGTGCTTGACAGAGAGCAACAGAGAGAGACAGTGAGAGGGAAAGTAAGAAAACACCCCTTGGGGGAATGTCCACACCGCAATCCCTTCTCCTCTATTCTCCTCCTGGGATTTTGGGCACGCATGCACATATGCCCAGCCTGAGTTTCTAATCGTCGTCAGCCATATGGGAGTCCAATACCTTAACTACCACACCACTGCTGCCCCCTTGAGTTTGTTTTTTATTTCTTTATCTGTTATTTTCATTATTATTATTATTCTTCAGATATTTTTGCTATAGGGTGCATGGGTTCGCCAGAGAGACAGAAAGTGAGAAATCCCCCCCAAGGGGGATGGCCACACCACAGTCTCTTCTCCACTATCCTCATGGGATCTTTGGCATGCACACACATGCACCTGGTAAAAGTTTCAAACCACTGGGTCTAAGATTCAAACTGCTGTCTGCCATGTAGGAGTCCAGTGCCTCAACCACTACACTACCTGCTGGCCCCAAGCTTGGTTTTTAAATAAACATTTTCTCTATGAAAGAAAGTCACATCAAATTGAGAAAGAACAGAAAAGACACAAAAAGCATAAAAATCACTAGCTGGAGATTTCGCTGTTGATGGTTTGCGTACACCTTCCCAGTGGAAGTTTCCTGTCTGGACACTTCTGAGCTTTGGATGAAGTGAACTGGCACCAACGGGGTCATGGCTGGCCCAGGGCAAGTAGACACACAGGGAGTAAGGTGGGTCTGCTGCCCCGCTGGCAGATTTGAGTCTATCATCTGAATATCACTTTGCATCTGACTGTTTTTCCTTTTAAAATTTTATTTTATTGGGACCAGCAGTTGGCGTCATGGCTATGTCGCTGGACTCCCATGTGGTCGACCACGATTCCAATCCCAGACCCGGTGGCTTAAACTCACGCTGGGCGC
>NW_006204769.1:1370749-1393966 GCF_000334495.1 Tupaia belangeri chinensis
GGGGTGGTGATTTCTTGTTTTCTGTCTCTCTCTCTCTGTCTTTCTGGTGAGCACACCCTATGGCAAAAACCTCTCAAAAATTTATTTTATTTATTAATTTTTAAAAAGTTTTCGCCATAGGGTGTATATGCTCACCAGAGATAGTGATAGGGAAAGTGAGAAACCACTCTCCATGCCGCAATCCCTTCTCTTCTATTCTTCTCTTGGGATGGGCACTCATGCACACGTGTCCAGCATGAATTTCAAGCTGCCAGGTCTAGGACTTGAGCCATGGTTGGTCCTGTGGGAGTCTAGTGCTTTAACCACCATACCACCTGCTGGCTCCAACTTTTTCTCCTTTTTAGACATAGGTCATATACTCTGTATAAACCAGATCCGTTCTCTCTCCCTCTCTCTCAACAGTATTTATTGCCTTAAAATGGTTAGGGCTTGGGAACCCATTACACCAGCAGATGGTGTAATGGTTACATCCCTAGACTCCCATGTAGTCAACTGTGGTTTGAGTCCCAGCCCTGGTGGCTTCAAACTCATGCCAGGTGCATGCCCAAGATCCCAAGAAGAGAATGGAGGAGAAGGCATTGCAGTGTGGCCACCCTCCTGGGGGATAATTTCTCGCTTTCTGTCTGTCTCTCCAGTGAGCACACACACCCTATAGCAAACATTTCTCTCTGAAAAATAAAATGCTTAGGGCTTGAACAGCTGCTATCAGGGCAGAGATGACAAAAATCATCATTCACGCGTGCTTTTGGCCAGCAGCATTCTGATAGCAAGATGGGGTTTGGGGGTTGGTTCTGTTAATGGTGGCACTTTGGAGGCGTTTGTTTTTCTAGCTCAGTGTTCCCCATGCCACAGACTCTCAGGCTAATGCTTTTCCTCACCCCTTGCCCTAGTCCTGTAGGAGTTCTTTCTCCTCGCCTTGGGGCCCAGCCTCCCCGGAATCCCAGTCGTGAAGGAAAAACTGCCCACATTGGCAGCTCCAATGTCTAGAGTATGCAGTCAGAATTTCTGCCTCCGGAGACAGTAGCTGCCAACCTCGTGGTGGAGAGAGGCCTGGCCAGCCCCGTCTTGTGCAGGAAAGAGGGGTCACCTGCCCTGGGACCAAGGCTTGCAGAGGGAACAAGGGAGAACACTCTTGCCATGATGTGGCTTCCTGACTCAACAGGGTAGGAGAGCCCAGTGTGGCAACTCCCCTGCCCTGAAACAAAACTTTCCCTTATCTTCCTCTGCTCTCCTCATCCAGTCTCGGCTGCCACAGGCCATGTCCAACATGCATATAAGCTCTAGTTTGACAGACCCCCACCAATCTCACCTCCTAAACGTTCCCCAGTCCATTCCGTTCTCTCTGACTCCATGCTTTTCATCAAAGCCATCCTGGTGTATGCACTGAAAAAAACCTCCTGAGAGTTGGCAGTTACCATGGCTATACTCCAAGCTAGTCTTAGTGCTTCGACTTTGCTACTCAGGCTAAAGATTATTACTCAGCAGTAGCACAAGCATCATCTAACTAGGAGCTTATTAGAAATCAAAACCTCAGAGGGCCAGCAGATGGCATAGCAGTTCCATCAATGAAATCCCACATGGTCAGCCATGGTTCAAGTCCCAGAACTGGTGTCTTAAAACTCATGCCGGGTACATGTACTTACATACTCAAGGTCCCGGGAAGAGAATGGAGGAGAAAGGATTGTGGCATGGCCATCCCATCAAGGGGTGATTTCTCACTTTCCCTTTCACTGTCTCTGTCTCTCTCTCTCTCTGGTGAGTGCACACACCCTAAGGCAAAAACCTCTTTAAAAAAAAAAAAGAGAAAGAAATGCAAAATGCTACATCCCAAACCCACCTAAGAAGAAACATCATTTAAATAAACAGAGATTTAATTTTTTTTAGAGCAGTTTGAGGTTCATAACAAAACTGAGTGGAAAGTACAGAGAGTTCTCGTATACCTCCATCTCACCTATTCATAGCCTCCCCTGCCATCGACATCCCCCACCAGACTGGTATATTTGTTGAATTTACATCGCCACTGTATTATCACTCAAAGTTCATAGTCTACATTAGCATTCACTCTTGGTGCACGTTCTGTGAGTTTTGACAAAGTATGACTTAACCCACCATTACCGTGTTATGCAAAATAGTTTTACTTCTCTAAAAAAATGTCCCCTGTGCTAGAAGCTGCAGTTTAACAAAACCCTCAAAGTGGATCAAAGGTTTAAACCTAAGGCCTCAAACTATAAAATTACTGGTGGGTAACACTGGGGAAACTCTCGGAGACATCGGAGTAGGCAAACACTTCTTAAGTAAGACCTCTAAAACACAGGCGATAATCCTAAAAATAGACAAGTGGGATTTCATCAGGTTAAAAAAGCTTCCGCTCAACAAAAGAAACTAATTAGAGTGAATCAGCAACCCATAAAATAGGAGAATATATTTGCAAACTATGCCTCAGATAAGAGACTGATAACCAGAGTATACAAGGAACTCAAGTTTCTTACCCAGAAACGAATGATTAACCCAATCAAATGGACAAATGACCTGAACAGACAAATCTCTAAGGAAGTCATGAACAGCCAAAAAGCATATGAAAAAAATGCTCAACCTTCCTCATCATAAGGGAGATGCAAATCAAAACCACAATGCGATATCACCTAACCCTAGTCAGAATGACTAAGATTAAAAAAATAAAAAATGATAAAAGCTGATGAGGCTATGGTGAAAAGGGATCTCTCCTTCACCGTTGGTGGGAAGGTAAATTAATGCAGTCACTGTGGAGAACAATATGGAGATTCCTCAAAGACCTACAAATAGAACTACCATATGATCCAGCAATCCCACTGCTGAGTATCTTCCCAAAGGATAGGAATACACTTAGTCAGAAAAGTACTTGCATATCCACGTTTATTGTGGCATTATTCACAATTGCCAAGACATGGAATCAACCCAAATGTCCACAAACATATGAATGGAGTGAAAAAGGGTGGCACATATACACCATGCAATACTACTGTCATAAAAAACAATGAGACCCTGGCATTTGAAAGAAATTGAGGGAATATGGAAGACTTACTGCTTCAGCGAAGCAAGCCAGACTCTGGAAGAGAGGCATTATATATCCCTAACTTAACACATATCGAATGTCTGTACTCTATGGCAGAAACTGAAAGATTGGAAGATATAGAAGCATGGAGAACAACTGAGGATACTAGAGACAGCACGAGAGGAGAATGGAAATGGGGAAGGATGAGAGAGAGGAAGGGAATCAAGGGGGAAAAGAGAAGCAAAACATTGAAAAGACACAAAAATGGAAAATTATCTGTTAATGATAATGTGAATGATAACATCTTCAACTGGACTAATATACAGTTCATTCATGTTGGGAAAATTCATTTTGTAAGCTGTAATGATATACAGTGATTGAATGTATACATTTTTTTAAAAGGGGAAAAAGAAAGCCCCAGGTAATTGGTATATAAAATTGAAGTGTGAATGGTATTTGAGATAGATTACACCACTCCCCCGCTTAAAACCATTCTGTGGCTTTTTAGTGTTCCCAGAGAACATTCAAATCCCTGACTATGGCCTGCAGGCCCTGTGGGAGTCTGTCTGCGGGAGTCTGTCTGTCCCTGCTCCCTCTCAGTCTCCACCTGTTCCGCCAGGTCCTTGCTGACTCTGAGGCGCAGTGCTTCCTATCCCAGCTCACTCCTTACCCCTACTGGCAGGGAAGACAGCCCCTCCTCTGAAAGCTCTGTCCTCTGCTTGCTGGTCACATGTTCATTTGAGTGATTATTGCTCAAATCCTCCCTCCCAATGACCATGAATTCCGTGAAGGTAAGAGCCATGCCTATTCTGCTCACGATTTGTTCCCAAGACCAAGAAAATTGTCCTGTATAGAGTAGATGCTTAGCGTTTGTTACATTAATAAATGATTAAGGAGAAGGATGCACGCTGCTGCCAGACACATCCTTACTTTGGACCTTTATCCAGAATTCTCTTTCCATCACCCATCTACCTCCAGGAAGCTGCCCCCGCTGCTGCAGCTCAACCTGGCTTCTCCCGTTCCAGATCTTGGGTGTTTACAGCCGACCAAGTCCTTCCTAGCTCTTCGCTGTGACACGTGCTCAGTTTTGTCTTCCCCGGTTAACACATCAAACCTCTTTGAGGCAGGAATTCCCGGCACAACTTACACGTCCCACCTAGCACACAGTAAGTGTTCAGAGAGAAGCGGCTCTTAGATAATTGGTCAGTTGTAGCCCGAACAGTAAAACCTGGATGCAGCTGTGAAGAAGGGGCTTTCCGAAACATTGTTCTTCAGCTCAAAGACATCTCCCTCAATTTATTTCGGACTCTAACTTTCCTGGACAATTGTGAAAGTCTTGGGTTTTAATTTTTCTTTTGTTTTCTTTCTCCTTTTTATGGTCTCCTTTCTGCCCCTTCCCTCATTTTTCAGAAGCCTGCATACATTTTCTTTCAAATAGTTTAAACTTATTCAGAAAGTGTACTATACCTAGAAGTGTAATATAACCGTCCTCTCTCTATATATAACCTGATGTGTAAATTGTGAAACTTAAGCCATGGTTCTTAGTTCTGCAAAGTTTCCAACTCAGAAGAGAAAAATCTAAAACTACAACAGTCATGGGCCAGTCCACAGGCTAGGTTGAGGGAGTTTAATCTCGCATGGCCAAACATGCAGTTCAAGTCCCAGACCCACTGGCTTGAGAAACCCCCTGGGTATATGTGTGCACATGCTCAAAATCCTCACAGGATGGAGAAATGGAGGAGAAGGGATTGTAGCATGACCATGCCCTATTCGGGAGGGTTGGGGTGGGGTGGGGTGTGCTTTCTTTCTTTCAGAATTATTTTATTTAGGGCCGGTAGGTGGTGTGGTGATTGGGGGCGCGGTACTCACACATGGTCAACCACAGTTCAAGTCCTGGATCTGGAGGCTTGCTTTCTCACTTTCTTTCTCTCTCTCACTGTCTCATTCTTGCTCTGTCCCTCTCTGGTCAAATTAAAAGAAAGAAAGTTAAAATAAAATAATTCTTAGGGCCAGCAAGTAGCATGGTGGTTAAGGTGCTGGATATTCTCACATGACCGATCATGGTTCGAGTCCTGGACCTGGTGGCTTGCTTTCTCACTTTCCCTCTCTCTGTCTCTCTGTGTCTCTCTTTGGTCAAATTAAAATAAATGAATGGATACATTTTGTAAAATTAATTCTTCAAAAAATAAAATAAGTCTTTAAAAAGTGTTGTATTTAATTTTTTTCTTAAAGAATTATTTTAACTTTATTTATTATTATTTTCCAGTTTGACCAGAGAGAGACAGAGAGAAGGAGAGAGGGAAAGTGAGAAAGAAAGCCACTAGGTCTGGGACTTGAACCATGGTAGGCCATGTGGGAGGGAGTCCAGTGCCTATAACCACCATGCCAACTGCCAGCCACTACAAAATTATTTTACTTAATTTTATTCATCATTATTGTTTTTTAATTTGACCAGAGAGACACGGGGTGAGGGGGAGGGGACTCGAACCGTGAGTGGTCAGCCATCTGGGAGTCCAGCGCTTTAACCACCACACCACCTATCAGCCCCTGGGGGGTGCTTTCTTCCAGTCTCTCTCTCTGGTGAGCACAGTGACTTCTGGCAATGAAAACAGAAAGATGATATTTCTCAACTCCATTCTCTTCTACATCCCCCTTCAAGTGGGAAAGAAGGCCAGCGTCGTGCCATTCTAGAGGCAGAATCTTTAGCCAACTTGCGTCATAGAACCTCTAGTTTGGGATCGGCCCTCAGCCAAACGCCCTGGGCGTATCACGAAATGTATATCACAGAAGAAGCCATAACTCTAAGCTATCCTGAACTGACTTTGGGTTTTGTTGCTGCAATAACTCCATCCCAGCCTTCTTTTTACGGTCTGGATTTTTTTCTAGCTTTTTAAATTTTTATAACTCTTATTTACGTTAAATTGCTGTGCACCTTTATGGCATACAATGTGATTTTTCACAGCATTCATGCAGTATGTGATAAGCAAATAAAGGGTATCACCATATACATCTTTTTTTTTTTTTTTTGGAGTGTTTTTTTTTTTTTTTCTTTCCTATAGGGCGCATGCGTTCACCAGTAAAACACAGAGAGACAGAAAGCGAGAAATCACTCCCCAGGGGGGATGGCCACGCCGTAACCCCTTCTCCTCCATTCTCCTCTCGGGATCTTGGGCACACACGCACACGAGCCTGGCATGAGTTTAAGCCACTGGGTCCGACGCAAACTGCAGTCAACTACATGGGAGTCCAGCGACATAGCCATTATGCTAACTGCTGGTCTCCATATACATCGTTTTCAATAATGAGCCTCACACTCTGGTATCTGTTAAACCGTTTTTTCCTGGGCACTCTCTCCCACCCCCGCCCCAGTGGTCTACATTCTTTAGTTAACTTTGCCACTAACTTGCTGTGTAACCACAGGCAAAAGTTTCTTTAACTTCTTTGGGCCTCAGTTTTACCATTCCTAAAATGTACCAAGAACACCCTGAAGGTCCTGTCCAGCCCACAGGGTGACAGCAGGGAGCAGTACAGAGACCACCTCTTTTTTTTTTTTTTTCTCTTAACTCCGTGGGAGTGGACTCAGTGAAGTCCCTGAGGTCACTTACCTGAACAGAGCTGGAAAAGACTGATCAGCACCAAGAGCTCAAAGAGCTTGAGGTGTGGACACTCGGGCAGCAGCGTTCCCTGCCTCGGTGTGTGACCCATGGCTGCAGATGTTTACGAAGAAAATGAAAGCCAACAACCTAGAGCCAATGAAGAGCCGGGAACCTCTCAGGTACGTGCCAGGCAGGGGCAAAAGACAATTCAGTTGACCCGGGTAGAGGGTTCTCCGGTGGATTTTACAAAATACACTGAGGATAGATGGTCCTTGGTTTCCCAAGTGTGTGGGTTTATCTTCACAACCTGAAAAAGAAAAAAAGAAGTCACTCAGAAAGGAAGATCTTCTAGGACCAGCGGTTAGTGTAATGGCTATGTCGCTGAACTCCCATGTAGCCGACCACGGTTTGAGTCCCGAACCCGGTGGCTTAAACTCACGCTGGGCGCATGTGAGTGTGTGCCCAAGATCCTGAGAGGAGAATGAAGGAGAAGGATTGGGGTGTGGCCATCCCCCCTGGGAGAGTGATTTCTCGCTTTGTTTCTCTGTCTCTCTCTTTCTAGGTCAGCCCCCTAAAGGAAAAACCTCCCCAAAAAAAAAAAAAAAAAAAAGAAAGAAAGAAAAAAAGGAAGATCTTCTTACTGTGCTGTGGGTTGTAAAACTCCCGAGCCACCTGCCTAAAAAGAGTTGGGAATCATAACCTGAGCAACCTCTAGAGTGTGACCGTGAGAGAAAAGCAAGCTCAGGGGAACTTTGCGGGGAGACGACCATGCCTTGTGCATTTTCTGAGAACCAACCACAGCTCTTCTATGAGAGAGTTTTCTTCTTAATAGACATGGTAGACTGTCTGAAACACAAATAATGGTAGGTGTGGTTGGTAGAGAGTGGGTGGGAGGGTGGGTGTGAGAAAAAAAAATTTTTTAGCATAGTCATGTCTGCTTAAAAGTATTGTCTACTAAACTAGTCTCCAGATGGTTTCGTAAATACTTTATCAAATAAAAGTTCAAGCATAATGCTTAAAGACAAAAAATTACCGCGTTAAAAATAGGTATGGTTAGACTTTTGTTAGAGTCTCAGGACCCTCAGTATCAGGTATCCAGCCCATAGATGTTGAGATCCTCCTCTGGATATCAAGAAACACGGAACAACCTGTAAGGGTGTGTTTTGTCCAAGGTAGAATTTAAGTTATGAAGCAACTTCCTTCCTAACATATTAACAGAGCAAAACAAGTGGATCAATCCTTAAGCACCTCTACTCAAATAATATGTCAGGAAGGCTGGAGCAGAGGGGTCCCCACCTCTAGGCTACGGACCCACTGGTCCAAGGCTCTTTAGGAATCAGGCCACAGAGCAGGCGATGAGCAGTGGGTGGGCTTCGTTTGTACCTATGCTGCTCCCCATGCTCACATTACCACTTGGGCACCCCCTCCTGTTAGATCAGCGGTGGCATGAGATTCTCATAGGAGCACAGAGCCTCAGGGCCAGCAAGTGGCATGGTGGAGAGGGTGCTGGACTCCCACATGGCTGACCACGGATTGAGTCCTGGACCTGGCGGCTTACTTTCGCTCTCCCTTTCTCTTTCTCTCTGTGGTCAAATTTAATAATAATAATAACAACAAATAAGATGAAATAAACCTTTTAAAAAAATAGGAGCAAGGACCCTGCTGTGCACTGCACATGTGCGGGATCCAGGTTGCGGGATGCCATACCCTCCCCTGCCCACCATGAAGCTCGTTCCCGGCGCCGAAATGGTTGGGGGTGGCCGGGCTAGAGCGTCTCAGTCAATAGAAGTCTATCAGTAAAAAGGGAGGAAAAGAAGACCCACTGTAAACATTACTTATTTATATTACGTTCTCTAATATCAGGAAGCTGTTTTTTTTTTTTTTTCCGGTAAATATACCGATATTGAGAAATGAAAACGAATGCTCTGTTGAACTGTTACCCTCTTGGGCTGCCGCCACAGACACTGTCTGTGCTACTCAGAAGGTGCTCGGGTCTCCTCTTTGTGAACCGCCCAGAGCTGGGGTTCTAGCTACATCCGATGGTTTAATAGCCCAGTCCATTTTAACCAGGATTATCTTGGCAAGACTTATTAACCAGCATTTTACCAGTTAGAAAAATACAGCCTGCAACAATAATGCTTGCTACCATCTAGGAAACTTAAAGTAACGAGCCACAATCTGCTGGCAATTCTCCAGATACGTTGGGAACCTATGGCCTCTGTGGGAATAAGGGCCCAGAAGCCTCTGTGAAGACAAATATCTGTCCCAGAGGTAGAAGTAATGGTGTGTTCGTTCACAAAGCAAGTGCGTTCGAGACCCACAGTTAGCGTAATGGCTATGTCGCTGGACTCCCATATAGTCGACCGTGGTTCACATCCCGGACCCAGTGGCTTAAAACACGCTGGGCGCGGGGACGTGCGTGCCCAAGATCCCAAGAGGAGAATGGAAAAGGGATTGTGGCGTGGCCATCCCCCCTGGGGGGTGATTTCTCGCTTTCTGTCTCTCTGTCTCTCTCTCTCTGTGTCTGTCTGGCGAGTGTCCGTGCCCAAAAACCTCTTAAAAAAAAAAAAAGCACGTGTATTGTTAGTAACTAGTTCTACCAAGCTATCCCCTACCCACATAATGGTATGCGTACTTACTTGCTGAGAGAAGTTCTTCTTTTCTTCTTGTGTTAAAAATCAAAGGAAGAGGACCCACTTCTGAAATGCTCTTTGCTCGCTGTCTGCAAAATAATGGCAAGTCACTGCGTTTTTCTCTCGGGGATGTATGGGAGAGGGGGAGTTCCCCCTTCTTACTTCCTATTACGGGATGGAGGATTTGTGCATTCAGAAATACTTCAGTGATGCTGTAGCTGGCAAGAGTGTTGACTTGGTTTGAGGAAGCTTTGTCTGCCTTTGAGCAGTCTCCTCTTAGCGGGTGTGGTCAGGGCAAATCACACCACAGCTTTCCCTCATCACCATGCACAACTAACAGGAAACACCCAGCGCACTGGGAAGTCCTGGGGGTTGGGGGGGAATGGAGAAGGGGCCCCAGCAGAGGAGGGCAGCCTGCTAGCTTTGCCCGGGCAGTGGTTCATGAGCTTTATGGGCTGATTGTCTCCATGCTGGTCTCAAGTTTTGATTTAGCACCCAGAGTTACTTCTCCCTTGTCAGGCCACTGAAGGAATAAGCTATCTGCCCTATAGGGAGTGGGTAGTTTTTGGAGAGTGCTCAGCTCACAATATCACCCTTAACTGCACTCCCGCCCCTCCATCCCCACAGTCTTCACGGGGTGGACTTCCAGCAGCCATACTGGATAGCATGTTCTAGCCTTCTAGCCATGGTTGAGTGCCCCTAGGTGAGCTCCCCATTTCCAATCAGTCTGCCCTCCATCACACTGTGCCCCCCTCAGGGCAGGCTCCATTCATTGAGCTCTCCTTCCCCTTCCTTCTTCGTCCTATCTTGGCCTGAGACCCACCTGTGCGTCCGGCTGGGTCTCCTGAACATCTGGTGACCATGACCTGCATCTCAAGCAACTGGTCTATAGCAAGGACATTCCAGAGGTATGCGCCTCCCCCACACACACACACATTAACATTAAAAGATTAGGGGCACTGGCCTCTAAACATACTCTGCTGATTCTCTTAATTGATAAGCTAACATTTTACTGTAACCTTCAAGCAATGTATACACAAACCAGACCTTTGTCTTAGTGAGAGGGAGTCTACATTGATTTTTTTTTTTTAAGTTTTTTGCCATAGTATGTGTGTCAAGAGAGAAAGAGAGAGACAACAATAGTGACAGGAAAAGTGAGAAATCCCTCTCTAGAGGGATGGCCATGCCTCAATCCCTTCTCCTCCATTCTGCTCCTGGGATTTTGGGCATGCATGCACATGCACCTGGTATGAATTTCAAACTTCTGGGCCCGACTCTTGAACCATGGTCCCCCATGTGAGACTCTAGTGCCTTAACCACCATGCCACTTGCTGACCATGCATTGATACCTTTTTAAAGAATTATTTTACTTAATTTTATTTATTATTATTATTATTTAATTTGACCAGAGAGAGAGAAAGGGAAAGTGAAAAAAGCAAGCTGCCAGGTCTAGGAGTTGAACAACAGACAGACTTACGGGAATCCAGTGCCTCAACCACCATGCTACCTGCTAACTCCCCTGCATTGATCTTTAGTTGACTTATGAAGGCTTTGCTCTTACCTTGGTTCTTTGTAAATCCTGAGCCTGTGCTTGTAGTTGCTCGGACCATTCTCTGCGTGGTGGCCAGTGGAGCATTCTTTGTCAATGTAAATAAACTCATGTTTCTTTCTTTCTTTCCTTTCTTTTTTTCTTTTTCTTTTTTGAGAGGTTTTTGCTATAGGGCACATGTGCTCACCAGAAAGACAGAGAGAGACAGAAAGACAGAAAGTAAGAAATCACCCCCCCCCGGGGGGGATGGCCACACCACAATTCCTTCCTGCTACATTCTCCTCTTGGGATCTTGGGCACGCACACACGCGCCCGGCATGAGTTTAAGCCATCAGGTCCGGGACTCGAACTGCGGTTGACTACATGGGAGTTCAGGGACAAAGCCATTACGCTAACTGCTGGTCCCGATAAACTCATGTTTCTCCGCTGACTTCTGGGTGTGTTCTTTGGAACTAATAAACATTATGGGCAAGCCCTTTCAGATTTGGGGCTCCCTCAGAACACCCTCTATGAAGAATCTATGTAGAATCCTGGAGCACCTGTGTGTAAGCTGACGCAGGCTGGACCAGTCTACTTTACTTGTGCAGGTAGAACTTGACAGCATCTCGCCTGGGCTGCACTTTCCCCAGTCTGCCTCTGTTGCTTTGTCAAGGGAAACACCTGGAAGATCCGCACTCATGCATTCCATCTCCGGAATGTGGGAAGTCAGTGCCCTTGGGCTACCCTTGACCAAAGGGGGCTAGAAGTTGATGGATAACAGCTTCTACCTTCTGTCTGGAGAGACCATTCATGAAGTTCCCCAGGAGGCCTCAGGGTAGGTCCAGTACCAAATGCCTTTGGGAAAACAATATTATTGGTTTAATTTTATCTATTATTATCATTTAAAAATTTGCTACAGGAGGGGCTGGCAGGTGGTGTGGTGGTTAAAGGTGCTGGATTCCCACGTGGCTGACCGCAGTTCGAGTCCTGGACATGACGGCTTGGTTTCTTAATTTCCCTTTCTCTCTCTTTGTCTCTGGTCAAATTAAAAAATAATAATAACAATGAAAATAAATAAATAATTCTTTTTTTAAAAAAAAAATTTGCTACAGGACATGCACACTCACTAGAAAAAGAAAGAAAGACACAGAAAGAGAGAAAGTGAGAAAGCAAGCCACCTTTAGCAGAGGCCAACTGGGTAAGGCTTCCCGATACTGACTTTTCCTCCTCCCCTGTCCTCCTGCACCGCCAGACTCAGGTTTCCAAATAAACTTCTTTGCTCAGGCCCTTGTCTCTAACTCTGCTTCTGGAGAATCCAGGCCAAGGCAGCAGGGACAGCACTGGGTAGGAGGAGGGAAGATCATTGCAAAAGAAGAGAAGGAAAGAACAAAGGGTTTTTCAACTTTGTGATTGTGCTCTGGCTGGGAGCAGGCCTTCTCCAGAGGGTATGCCCTCAGGCCCTGCTAGCACTTGGAAAATCGGACACACCTCCTTCATGGAGTGAGTGGTAGCTCACAGGTGTGATCTGATAGGCCCACCTGTAAAACTTCCCTCCTGGCAGCACCCCACAACAGCCAGCCCTTCCCCACCAGAGGAACATTCATCTGCCCCAAGGGCAGCTGGAGATTTTCAAAGGGTATGTGGGACTAGCAGTTTTAAGAGAATCAATTTCCATATTTTTCTTTTAACCTACAGTGCGGAGGCCCAGGGTTTTCTCCCTATGTAGAAGAATAGCTTTACCTTTTATCCGACTTGAACTAATGTACTAGAAAGGAAAAAAAGTCCTTTCAAATAAAGGAACAATTTGAAATGTTGGTGCTTTAATCAACGTTGCCTTCTTTCTTAAATTTTTTTTTTAAAAATTTGTATGTATTTAATGTATCTTTACAGGAACCAGCAGGTGGTATGGTGGTTAGGGTGCTGGATTCCCAGATGGCTGACCACGGTTCGAGTCCTGGACCAGGCGGCTTGCTTCCTCACTTTCCCTTTCTCTCTCCCTCTGTCTTTCTGTTCAAATTTTTAAAAAAATACATAACAACAACAAATAAAATTTAAAAACATATCTTTACAGTGCGTAACATTGCTTTTTCCAGCATGCACACCAGTCAATTGTTGCCTCCTTGAAGCAAGACAATGGAAGCCTAAGGTGGGCCTGTGCCCCTCCCATCTTCTGTTAAATAGCGTTTATTTAATGAATCATGCCTCTTCTATTTCCTGTGTGTGGCTGAAGACACCATCCGTCCTGGGCAGAGAGCAAAGAGGTCGTGGGTGGGAAATACTGCTGGCGTGGTACTTTGTTTCATCTTGACGGGGCTGCATGGGTGGCTGCTCTATTCACCTTAGAGAGCATGTTCAAGTGCTGGAGAGCACGCAGGCAAGCCCTTCTGTGATGGGGACACACTATCTTTCCACCTTCTCTTGCTAGAGGAGGCGGCTGAGCTCCCTCACTCACTTGGTCTGGGTCTCAGGTGCATATTTTGAATAATTATGAAGAAGATGTGACAACTTCCCTCTCATAGACCAACGTTACATTGTCAAGTAAAGGGAATCAATATCAGATAAGTGCATTTCTTTTTTTCAGAGAGAATTTTGCTATAGAGCATGTGTGCTTGCCAAAAAGACAGAGAGAGACAGAGAGACAGAAAGCGAGAAATCACCCCCCAGGGAGGATGGCCATACTGCAATCCCTTCTCCTCCATTCTCCTCTCGGGATCTTGGGCACACATGCACATGCGCCTGGCGTGTTTTAAGCCACTGGATCTAGGACTTGAACCATGGTCAACTACGTGGGAGCTCAACCAAGTAACCATTATGCCATCTACTGCTCCCGGTAAGTTCCTGTTTTATATTTCTTGAATGTTGACCAGATCTTAGGAGAAATGTTTTCACTGATTTTTGCCATTTTTGACAATTTAATTCTACTCAGTACATTATTTAAACCATACATTAGATAATATAACGGTTTCCTTTTTTAAAATGACAATATTACAATACATTGGAAATTATATCCTTTGTAGATATTTAAAAGTTATACACAGTTATATAAATGAGCAAAGAAATACATAGTCTTGGGGCCAGCAGGCAGTGTGGAGGTTAAGGCACTAGATCCCTCACGGCCAGCTGCACAGTTCAAGTCCTGGACCCAGTGGTTTACAAATCACACTAGGCACATGTGTGAATGTGCCCAAGATCCTCCGAAGAAATGGAGGAGAGCGATTGCAGCTTGGCCATCCCCCCTGGGGGGTGATTTTTCATTCTCTCTCTTTGTCTCTGCATACACCCTATAACAATAACAAACATAGTTTTATATATATATATTTTATTCCAGAAAATGCATGCATGAGAGAGGAAGGAGAGAGAGAGAAATGGCTTCTCTAGAGGATATGCCCTAAAGCCCTGCTACTAGGTTACCCCAGTAGGACCTGGTCACACTGCAATCCCCTTTCCTTCATCCCTCCGGTCTGTCAGAATCATGGGCATGACCCGCATGTTTCTCCAAGCGTCAGGCTGGGATTTAAACCTCAGCAGGCCTTGTGAAATCTGGTTCCCTCCACATAGTGTGCAACCACTGTGCTATGGGGTTTGGCTCAATAGTTTTTCTTTTGTTTTTCGGTTTTTGCTATGGGTACATGCACTCACCAGAGAGACAAAGAGAAAAAGAGAGATAGAGAGTCAGAAATCAGCCCCTGGAGGAATAGTACAATCCATTCCTCTCCATTCTCCTCTCGAAAATTTTGGGCACACAGGCACATGTGCCTGGTATGATTTTCA
Organism: Tupaia belangeri chinensis; assembly: GCF_000334495.1. Taxonomy (NCBI): domain Eukaryota; kingdom Metazoa; phylum Chordata; class Mammalia; order Scandentia; family Tupaiidae; genus Tupaia; species Tupaia belangeri. The sequence continues at coordinate 1,385,309 of NW_006204769.1, forward strand.
AGCTGCCATGTCTGGGACTCAAACTGCACAGTTGGCCATGTGTGATCCAGCCACCTCCATGCCACCTGCTGGCCCAGCTCAATAGTTTTGTTTTTTTAATTATTTTATTTATTTATTATTATTATTCAATTTGACTAGAGAGAGACAGAGGGAAAATGAGAAGGCAAGCTACCAGGTCCGGGACTTGAACCGCGGTCAGCCATGCAGGAGTCCAGCATCTTAACCACCATGCCAACTGTTGCCTCCCTCCCCCAGTCCAATAGTTTTATAGGTTTTGTTTGGGAGGTATACCAGTAAAAATTTTGAAAATCACAAGACACACTCAAGTTTTGAATCCTTGTAAAATACAAACCTGATTTTGAAAAGCATACATTACATAACCGTAGCCAATAACATCTTGATGTGAACTAACCAGAGAGACTGGAACAAAAGGGACGTGATACCTCCTTTATAGTTGGTTTTCCCCCTTCTCGGTGGTAAAATACAGGTTTCTTTTCCAAGATCCTTCACTAATGGGATGTATTTAATCCCTCTACTCCCAGAGACCCCATTAAAATAAAAAAGATATGTCCATAATTACTGGGAGAATAAAAGCATGATTTGTGGACCAAAGATTTCTGGAATAAACTTCTGGAGGCTAGAAAGTGGATGAGGGTGATGTATGGGGCAGTTCCAAGGAGGCCAAAGCCTGAATATGGTGTTATTGATGCAGGGGGTTGGGGTGATTAGGCCTAACATCAGTGCTAAATTCGGACCACGAGATGACAAGGTTCTTTGTCTCATGCTCACAAACACTTAGAGACAGAGACAAATGGGTAGGAAGCAAAATTTATTAGGAAAGTGTAAAAGCTTCCAGCTAAGTGGAAGGGGGCCTGAATGGGTCACTCACTGTGGGTAGGAGTAGCACAATTATATAGGCCCTGACAAACAAAAAAAAAGAAGAAAAATACTATCTGTAAACTATTTTTGTTTAAGGAGATAGGAGAAAAAGACTTCTGGAGAGAGAGAGAGACAGAGAGAGAGAGAGGGAAAGTGAGAAAGCAAGCTACCAGGTCTAGGACTTGAACTATGGTCAGCCATGTGGGAGTGTCCAGCACCTTAACCACCATGCCACCTGCTGGTCCCCAAAAACAACTTAATTTTAAGAATGCTAGTGAAGATGTTCCGGGAGGCTGGGTAGTTTTCAGTTAATTGTCCTTGAGTTAAGACAGTGTTTTCAGGACTGTAGTTAATTTGTCTATTTCTTTCTTTTTTTTTTTTAAGAGGTTTTTGCTATAGGGTGCGTGCACTCACCAGACAGAGAGAGACAGAGAGACAGAAAGCGAGAAATCACCCCCCGGGGGGATGGCCATGCCACAATCCCCTCTCGGGATCTTGGGCATGCATGCACGCACATGCGCCCGGTGTGAGTTTTAAGCCACCGGGTCCAGGATGTGTACCGCGGTCGACATGGGAGTCCAGCGACATAGGCATTACACTTACTGCTGGTCCCTAATTTGTCTATTTCTTGTCTTGTCAGCGAGTAGTCCTAAATTTCAAAACATATACAAGAAGAGTATGTTGTTAAGGTCCTTCCCTCTCCTGTCCTCCAGATCAGGAGCGACCACGCTCAATGTTTGGAATGCGGTAATGATAGGAAAAGTGCCCGCTTCGGTTTCATTATCTCAAGCTGGCTGCAAGCAGCTTTTTCTGTAAGCAAGTAGTGAGACCTAATAAATGATTTCTAGTGAGAGCAGCAAATAATTTGTATTAGAGGCGTGACCATAGTGACTCCATCTTGTCTTGAACTCTCCATTCTGTGAACTCCTAACCCTATCTACCTAGCCAGAGATTTTACTCCTGTCTCATTATCAGAAGGAAAATCCATGAAAAAGAGGTAAAAGGAGTTTGTTTTGGAAAGCAGGCCTGGGGTTGGAGAAGAGCAGGGACTACTGCTCCTCAGTATACCTTTGTCTGTATCCATTTGATTTTTTAATCCATCTACAGTGTAATGAAAACTGAGGGAATTATTCTTTAGATTTTTATGTGAAAAATTAAAAATGATAAATTTATGAGAGAATGTTCTTACAATCCTAGGTTGAGAAAACAAACCACAAAACCTGGAGGCCACAAAAAAAGAAAAGATGCAGGGACCAGCAGGTTGCATGGTGGTTAAGGCACTGGACACTCCCACATGGCAGACCACAGTTCAAGTCCTGGACCTGGTGGCTTGCTTTTGTTAGGGTCCTGAGATCTATCTAACCATTGATGACACAGAAAAGGCGACAACAATGTAATTACATAAGAGGCTTTTATTTTTCCAGCTAGCTTAGGACCCTGAGCCTAAGAAAAAGGGATCTTTTATAGTTCAGAATTGCAATGCAAGAAGTACAGTCAGTAATTTTCCACTTGAAGGAAGGGGGTGTGTGAAAGCTAGCTGTCACTATATTTTTAGGTTTAGATTAGGACTTCCAGTTGAGGTCAGGTTGACCTGGCCCTGGCATCATCAGGGCCCACCTGCACCTTGTTTATTTGGTCTCAGACTCCTCGGGTTCTGTCCTTGAGGGTCTAACATGGCGGTGGTTGTGTCAATTCGGCCTAACACTTTCTCACTTTTCCTCTCTCTCTCTCTCTCTGTGTCTCTCTCTGGTCAAATTAAAATAAATGAATGAATAAATAAAATAAAATAAAAATTAATTCTTAAAAAAAAGAAAAGATGTGCAGATCTGAGTTCATAAATTAAAAATATTTACACACTGAAAGGCCCCATAAATAAAATGAATAGGAGCATTCATTTCAGTACTGGATGTACGAAGACGGCCCTACAGGAAGGGATGACTCCAGGGAGATGCAGCCTGCTACTCAGAAAGCACGGGACATGTAGATCTGACCAGATGGCAGAGTGGTCCTCCCCTTTTCCTTTGCCCCTGAAATAGAATGGTCTCTGCACTGACTTGCCTCTGTTGAACTTAGGGCTGTTTCACTTTCACAGGCTGGTAAAGCCAGGTTGAGTTCAAACTTCCTACCAGTTCTCTGGATTCCCCCGGGGCAGGGCTGGGCTAGATCCTGGCAGTGGCTCAGAGTCCTTGTAAGTTTCTCTATTTGCATATTGAGTACCCAGAATTCCAAATGCTGGACAGCCTCGATGCTGAGAAAACCCCTTTTCCCACAGTGGCCGGTGTAGCCAAGGAAACAAAACCCATTATTACATTGACAAAAATTTTCAGGGAAGTTTTGCTTTCCGTTCTCTAACATGACCCTCTCGTGGGGTTTGGAAGTTTATTCCTAAGTAAGGCTGTGGTCTTGCAGCGAAGAGTCACGAGAAGCATTCTGTTTGACCACCCCTTGGAGATAATTCCCCAGGGTACCGACTCGAGGACCAGCAGATTATTTCTGTCATGGCGTGTGGCACCGTGACCTTTGGCCTCTCATCGGAGGGCTGAAGTGCACCTTTTGCTGCTTTGTCTGCTCACGTTCCTAAGGCAGAGCCTAGCATCAGGTGGCCAGACCTAGGCTCTAAGGCCAGGGGATCCCGGGTACTGCCTGTGTGCTAAACGACACCCAATGAGATTTGCCACCTCTTCCTTTTCCAGTTCTGCCATTGAGATGGAAATCACTGAAATGCTTAAATGAAAAGGGGAGTGGACCTTCAGAGCCAACTCTTGTTCAGCTTGAGGGCTCTCTGCACATGGCCTGCTGCCCACTCTCCCTCCTAAACCTGGCACCCGACTCCGTGCATGCAGATCTGGCTACACCATCCCTTGGCTTCCTAGACTGCCTTGCCCATTCTCTCTGCCCATCCAACCATCTTGCTTCCTTAAAGGGCCAGAACAAAGGTCATTTTCACAAGAAGCTTTCCTTAATCCCAACGCCTGTCTGTTCTTTTCTTTCTCTGAGCTCCTCATGTCTGTACTCCTCATTTGGCTCCTCAATCAAATTCCCCCAAAATTTATTGAGTGCCTACTATGTGCTGGGAACTGGGGATGCAAAGATGACTAGACCAAGAGAGATAAGAGCAAACTGGAGGATCCTAAGAAGAAACAAGTAACAGCAGAAAAAGAGCAGGGCAACTAGCCGAATAGGAGTCTCGGATGGTGGAAAGCCACCATGGATGTTGAGGTTCTGCTGGAAATCTGACATACATGGCCAGGAATTACCTTTGTGGATTTTTTTCTGCGTGAGCCAGGGTCCTTACTGAAATATTTCATCTGCTTTCAAAGTAACTATAGACAATGGAAAGGGACCAGAGAAAAGTAACAAGCAATAATTACAAAGGGTGCTACACTGGGCAACTTAAAGAATAGAGATATGGAGAGCTGAGGTTTGCTTCTTTTTAATTCATGTTTTTAAGACTGGTCAAGTGGTTTTGAGGTGCTTGACAGTGATCCTCCATTGCCTTGAGATGTTTTTGCTTTTTTTTTGAGCTCATAATAGTAGACGTGTATGCTCTCCACTTCTGTGGGTGGACCAGCCAGGAGAAAATCTCAAAGCAGGAAAAATGTGGTCGTGTTTAAGGGAGAATCGTTTTTGTGATGAAAACGGAAAAAGTAACTGTGGTAGAAGGTTGCTGAGTTTTATTGCCTGATACTTTAAGGAGACAAATCTTGTGCCCAGAAGGGCTGCGGCTTCTCTGCCCAGTAGTGAGGGCTTGCCCTGGGATCCTGGCTAACGAGCGATTCTAGGAGCTGAGGTGCTCCGTTACTACAACGGTTGGCTGCCACACTCCACACTGTCCACCGGGGTGGCTAACGGAGTTACCAATGTTTCTCTTTGCAGTTTTCTCTTTCCTTTTCTCTGTTCCCTGAGAAACAGAAGAAGGAGCCAATGGTCAGTCATGAGGAGAAGGCAGAGATCATCTTGGTGCTTTCAAAGGAGGAGAGTGTGGTCATTACGAAAGCAAGCGCGAATGAGCTGCAGCTGATGGTGCTCTGAGCAGCCTGCCGAAGCCGTAACAGAGGGACACGGTTTAAGCACTTGGACACACAAGCTGTTTCCTGACTCCTAACTCGAAGTATGCACCTTCATCTTCCTGTCCACTTCCCTTCCTCCCAGCCTTTCTTCTTCCTTCTTGCACATTTTTCTGGAAAGTGAACCAGACAGTTGCTATCTGTTTCTTATTTACAATGTAACAGAAGAAATGATCTTTAACTAAAGGTCATAGTTTCTAGGTTTCAAAAAAGGGGAAGGATACAATTCTGTTCATCAAGTTAAAGAGAAATTGGATGGCTTGAACGAAAAGGGGTGTTTCCCTCCACTAACTCTTTCTAGAAGAGGCAACATACAAAGCACGCCTTGCACAGACACATTTCAGTACTATCTGAACAGGAGAAGGAATGGTAGTCTCAGCAGAAAGACGTGGTTCACCAAGCCAAAGAGAGCAGCATCTGGCCAGAAGAGCCTTACGGGCACTCTCCTACTAAGTCTCCCCTGAGCCTCCAGGGGAAGGTCTGCTAATGTCTCTAATGGCCCCAGAGGAGGAAATCTGCCTAAATGATTTTGTCTTTTTCTAGATACCCTACCCTAGGCTTCGTTTCTCTCTGAAGAGCAATTTTAGGTATCAATGCTTGAGACCCAGGGATAGAAGGGTGGCACTTCATCAGAGAGTAGAGTGGGCTGGAGAGCGAGAGCAACCAAATGTCCACCAACTAGGTCTTTTCCTTTTCGGAGAGATTTTTGCTATAGGGCGCGTGAGCTTGACAGAAAGACAGAGAGAGACAGAGAGACAGAAAGGAAAAACCACCCCCCGGGGAGAATGGCCACACCGCAATCCCTTCTCCTCCATTTTCTTCTCAGGATCTTGGGCCTTCACACTCGCACTCATGGTGTGAGTTTAAGCCACCTGGTCCGGGACTTGAACCATGGTTGACTACATGGGAGTCCAGCAACATAGCCATTACACCATCTGCTGGTCCCCCAACTAGATCTTTTACTTGCTGTCTCAAAAATCTTTTCAAGGGACCAGCAGGCAGCATGGTGCTTAAAGCACTGAACTCCCAGATGGTCAACCATGGTTTGGGTCCTTGACTTGGTAGCTTGAAAATCACACCGTGTGTGTGTGTGTGTGTGTGTGTGTGTGTGTGTGTGTGTGTGCATGTGCACAAAAAATTCCAAGAGGAGAATGGAAGAGAAGTATTTGCAGCATGGACATACCTCCTGGGGGAGATTTCTTTCTTTCTTTCTTCATTCTCTGTGTCTCTCTGGCAAGCACATGCACCCTAAAGCGGGAAAAAAAAAAAAAAAAGAGAGAGAGAGTGAGAGAGAAATGAGAGTAGTAGATTCATGCAGATTTAGCTCAGGCTGATCTCGGAGGGGTTGTGAAGCATAGCCCACGTGGGAGAAAAAGAACTTTGGCAAGGCTCCCAGGTTTTTGGTTTGAGTAGTAGTTAGTTTTCACTTCTGAGAAGCGTTATTTCCACCCACTGAGAGCCTGGTGGGCAATGAAGTTGCTCAGGGTGGGGAGGAGCAGGGGTGGTCTGTTGCAAACTCCAGAAGCAAAGCATGCACCTCTACTGGCCAGCTGAGCTCCCCTCTCCATGGGGAATGCCAGCAAACCTGGGAGAGAGGGAGCAGGAGAGGCCATCTGCTAGGAAATGCACCAAAGATTTCAAAATCTGCTGGTGGCCCTATAGCTCAAAGGTTGGGAAGCCCTGACCTACAGAAACAAGCTGCAGCAGGGGGGAAAGATGACAGGAGCAGTAACTTGGACTTCCCCCAGGCCTTTCTCTTCCGCTTAGAAGGGCAGAAGCCACTCCTAGATTTTCCCACCGATTTGTATCCACTTAGGTCTTTTGCACCTCTCTACAAAGTGTGTCCTATCCGCACCACCTGCTATTTTTGATCACCACCTGCTCTTAGAATTACAGTGCATATGGGGACCAGCAGTTAGCGTAATGGCTATGTCGCTGGACTCCCACGTAGTTGACCACAGTTCGTGTCCCGGACCTGGTGACTTAAAACTCACGCCGGGCGCGTGTGCGTGCGTGCCCAAGATCCCGAGAGGAGAATGGAGGAGAAGGGATTGCGGTGTGGCCATCCCCCCTGGGGGTTGATTCCTCGCTTCCTGTCTCTATGTCTCTCTCTGTCTTTCTGGCAAGCGCACGTGCCCTATAGCAAAAAAAAAAAAAAACCACCCCTAAAGCAATAAAAAAAAAAAAAAAAAAAACCACACACACACACACACACACACACAAAAACCCTCCAAAAAAAAAAAAGAATTACAGTCCATATCTTAGATGTTTCTTTTTCATTCTTTGGCATTTTCAAAATTGTAATACCTAGGACCAGCAGTTAGCATAATGGCTATGTCACTGGACTCCCATGTAGTCGCCCGTGGTTCGAGTCCCGGCGCCAGTGGCTTAAACTCACACTGGGCGCGTGGGCGTGCGTGCCCAAGATCCCAAGAGGAAAATGGAGGAGAAGGGATCGCGGCGTGACCATCCCCTCTGGGGGGTGATTTCTCGCTTTCTGTCTCTCTGTCTTTCTGGTGAGCACACACACCCTATAGCAAAATTCTCTCTCTCAAAAAAATTGTGATACCTGCTTTATATATAACCACTGTACATCTTTGTGGGGTACAGTAGGTTTTTAAAGAATGCATACAGTGTGCAATAATTAAGGGTAAAGGCATATTCACGTTATTCAGCATTGAATGTTACATCATGTTGTATCAATAATAGTTCTATTAGTTTTAAGGGAGGGGAATATATATTGAATTGTCAATGACAGTTTTGACTCTGCTATGGAACACCATTCCATAACTTACTCCACTTTTTCCTATGTATTCTTGTGTCTGTTAATCACTTAATTACTATTTTTACACTGTCATTAAATGGAGGTTTACACCTCTTTTGGGGAACTATAGGATACTAATTTAAAAATTAGGCCTGGAGGTTCCTATCTTTAGTGAAACCAATTTTTTGTCTGTGATATCATTTCAAATTTCTTTTTTTAAAGAATTATTAATTTAATTATTAGTATATTTTAATTTGACCAGAGAAAGAGAGAAAGCAAGATAGCAAGCCTCCAGGTCTGGGACTCCAAACCCTGGTCAGCCATGTGGGGAGGAGGGGTCCAGCACCTTCAGGAAGCTACCTACTGGCCCCCAAACTTTTTACTCAATTGGACCTGCCTTCACAGGCCTGGATTCCAGCCTGCCTGCTTCTGTGTCACTGTCTTTGCTAGCCTGTTTCCTCACAGGAAGGTGATGGGTTGTAAATATTCCCCCAGCACTAACATTATATGATTGAAACTTTGCGCTTATGTAAGGGGGAGCCTTCAAAAGGCTGACAGAAAGTATTGTGATAAATTGAGCGTGCATGTCAATTTTTTTCACCAAAACATATACTTTGATTCCATTTTTCTGCAAACATTTTTACTTGTACATATGTACTCTATTTTTTTTTTAATTACTTTAGGACTGATGTCGAGGGAGTCTGTTTTTCCATGATAAACTGATCTTCTAGTCTTTTCTTCTGGTCCTTTAAAAAAATCCTCAGTTACTTAGTGAACAGTACTTTAATCCTTAACAATAACTGCAAGGGCTGGGCACAGTCTTCTGGGTGAGAGGCCCAGCACCCGTCCAGGACCGCCCCTCAGCGCTCCTTGCTGAGCGTGCGGACACCTGGCTCAGCGTGGCCTGGAAAGCCAGGACTGAGGACAGGCCCAGGCGCTCCCGGGCCA
>NW_006204769.1:1394004-1407049 GCF_000334495.1 Tupaia belangeri chinensis
CGAATCCCGCCCCCCGGGGATTGTCCCAGAGCCTTTCCCTGCCGGGGACGTGAGTCGGCCCGCCAAGCTGGGCACAGAAGGACGCGGCGGGCGGGGACACCGCTCCCCGGCCCCGCGATTGGACCGCGCCAGCGTGGGGAAGTGCGCCCGCGGTTCTGCTCAGCATGCAGTGGGCAATCCCGGCACAGCGGGCCCCCAGCGTCCTGCGCGAGCTCCTCCTTGCGGCGACCAGGTACCCCTGCCCCGGTCCGCTCCTCCCAGGAGTGGCTAGACATCCCGCCCCGCTGCACCCTGAAAGTGGAGCGCGTCGGGACTTTCCGGCGAGGGGGGGGGTCCCTTTGCAAGTCGTGCGTCTTTGTATATTGACACCCCCAGGCCGCCGCAAAGCAGAGAACTGTTCAGAAGCTGCTGTCCAGACCTTAGTGTCGAACGTAGAATTCGGGTCGGAGAAAGTTCCGGAGTGGAAGGGACCCCCGAGGCTAGCTCTGTCGGTCAGAAAGCCAGGAGCTCCTCACGGAGCAAGATGCTGGTCATCTTCCCCCATCACGCGTGGGAGTGGAGCCCAGAGGACTTACAGAGGGGACGCCAAGGCCACTGAGAGGGAGGGGACAGGAGTGGGTGCAAGGGAGTCCTCCGAGCCAGCCAAGCCCGGTCCCCCTTCTGCACTCCAGTTTACAGAGTGAAACTCGAGCTGCGGGGTGGATCACGCAGCCAGTTCTGGGGAGAGCCCCGCCCAGCCGTCCACAACTCCAGTTCATAGGCTTCATTTATAAATAACATGTGTCAGTAACGTTTCCGCCATTTATGTGACGGGGAAGCGCAGCACGATCGGTAACTGGGTCGTGGGAGGCTCAATCGGTCCGCTTCATTTCCTCCTTCCTGCCCCAGGGCTGCCTTCACCCGCCCACAGCAGCGCAGCGAAAGCCAGGACTTGAACTGACCCGAGTGCTAGGGTTTAAGCTGAGCCAAGGAACGGCATCTTGGGGAGGAGGTGGGGTGGGGAGTTGCTCGAGCCAGTCAACCGGCCCTGACGAAGGTGAAGGTGCGTCCTATATGGGGTGATGGCTAGAAAAGGCAGAGGAGGGCTTTTAGGGCACGGGAATTAGGGCTCCCTGGGGAACTGGCTGTTGAAGGGCTTTTAAAAAATAGACCTACAGGGGAGGCCACACCTTCCCAGGGACTTAATCCATGGTGGCTCTTTTAGCTGAGATGCTAATACTCTAGAAGTCAGTTATTTAGAAGAAAAAATTTAAATATTGCTGTGGAAGGGAAGGCTATGGGGGGGGGAGTATTCTAGTTCAATAATAGTAAAGCCTTTTTCTCTGGTTGTGTACGCATAATAAAAATAATATCAAAAACAGCGCACTTTGGGTCAGCCAGTGGTGTGGTTGTTAAGGCCGCTGAATCTCACGTGGCAGCCTGTGCAGTGCGAGTCCTAGACCCTGTGGCTTGAAAAACACATGAAATGAGTATGTGTTTGTGTCCACGATCCTGAAAGGAGAGACGGAGAAGGGACGGGGCATGACCGTCCTCCATCAAGGTGCTTCCTTATTTTCCCTCTCTGTTCTCTCCAGCGAGCACACATGCCCTATAGCAAATTTTAAAAATAAATTGATTTGTTAATTTAAAAAATTCATATACTAAAAGAAATAAAATGTACTTGAAGTTGGGTGCAGTAGTGTGTGGCTGTAAATCTCAGCCACTCCGGAGGCTGAGAGAGTTGGATGGCAAGTTCAGGGTCAGCCTGAGTAATGTAACATTTCTAAAAAAAAAAAAAAAAAAATTAGTGCTTTCTATGTGACAAGCACCATCCTAAGTGCTTTATGAACATTCATTCATTGACTCCTCGCAACAAGCCAGGGAGGTTGTTACTGTTTTTCTCATTACCACTTCACAGATGGAGAGGTTGGGGTACCAAGAGGTTGCCCTAGGGACGTAGGTCCCAGCTGAGACAGTGTAGTCCCAAGCAGCCTCGCCCGGCTGGAATCAAATCGAGATCCCATTGCCTACGCTCTGGTTGTGTGAATTTCGCTTCTCTAAGCCTCAGTTTTATATGCAAATGCATGCGACAGTCTCTTCCTGCTCATGAGACAGTGAATGTGGAGGCACGATGAATATGAATTGTACGGGGGTGATACCAGTAGAAAGTATCGTTACTGAGGCAAAGCATTGCACTTCCAAGAAATCTCAGCTCAGGAGAGGCAATGATGAGCTTGGTTTGATTTGCAGAATGTGATGGGCTTGCCACTCTCTAAGAGGTAAAGTTAAATCATGGGTTTGGGAGTCAGTTGAACCTAAGTTGGTATCCTAGCCCTGCCATTTACAGCTCTGTGGCCTGTGACAAGTCAACACTTCGGATACTGTGTTATCTCCATGATCCTCATGCTAATGTGTAAAATGCCCTAATAATACATGGCTCACAGAGCAGTTATGAGGATAAACGAGATTCACTTAATGCAATGCCAGCAAGTAGTGAGTGCTCTATAAGAAGATAGGGCTTATTGGGACCAGCAGTTAGCGTAATGGCTATGTTGCTAAACTCCCATGTAGTCGACTGCGGTTCAAGTCCTGGACCTGGTGGTTTATACTCACGCCGGGCACATGTGTGCCAAAGATCCTGAGAGGAGAATGGAGGAGAAGGGATTGTGGTGTGGCCATTCCCCCTGGGGGATGATTTCTCGCTTTCTATTTCTCTGTCACTCTCTGTCTCTCTGGTGAGTGCATGTGCCCTATAGCAAAAACCTTTCCAAAAAAAAACAACAGGGCTTATTAATTCCGATTCTCCCTGTGCTCCTTCATGTGTCTTCCTTGTCCCCCCCCAGCCACCCTCTGCATAGCCCAGCATGTGTGGAGGATTGGTGGAGAGGTATGTGGCCGCCATGGTGCTGAGTGCAGCTGGAGACGCCTTGGGGTACTTCAATGCGAAGTGGGAGTTCCTGCGGGACGGGGAGAAGATACACAAGCAGCTGGCCCAGCTGGGCGGGTTGGACGCCATCGATGTGGGAAGGTGGAGAGTGAGTGATGACACCGTGATGCACCTGGCCACTGCAGAAGCCCTGGTGGAAGCTGGCCCAGCCCCAAACTTGGCCCGACTGTATTCCCTCCTTGCGAAGCATTACCAAGACTGCATGGAAGACATGGGTGGCCGGCAGCCAGGTGAGCTAACCCGTGGCAGGTGCAGGAAGGGTAGACAATAAAACAGGCCCAAGGAGATCATTCAGCGATTTAAATATCAAAGAGCCAGTAGTGTTGGTAGTTGTGGTACAGATGGAAACAATTTAAATACCCTGTAATCTGCTTAATTATGGGGACACATTTGCAGTCATTTAAAATGATGCAAGGTGACTAATAATACTGTATATTTTTTCTTTTTTTTAAAAAAAGTATTATTTAATTATATTTTATTTATTCATTCATTTATTTTAATTTGACCAGAGAGAGAGGGACAGTGAGAAAGCAAGTCACCAGACACAGGACTCGAACTGTGGTCAGCCATTTGGGAGTGTCCAGCACCTTAACCTATGCCACCTGCTGGTCCTAATACCGTATATTTCAAAACAACCAAGAATAAATCCTAAATCTCTCATCACAAAAAGTGCTAAGTAATTGAAGCGCTAGATGTGTTAGCTTGATTTAATCATTCTAATTTGTGTACATGTGTATCTCAAATCATCACACCATAAATGTTATACAATTATGATTTGACAGAAATAATTTTAGTAAAATAAACACATAAAATGATGCAGATGAATATTTACTCATACCTCAAGGCATTATTATATATGAAGTGAAAATAAAATAGGTTCCCAAACAGTACGTCTGTTATGAACTCCCTGTCCTTGGAAGTGTGGCTGTGCATCTCTGCGTTAGAGGCCTAGAGAAAGCTGCAAAATGATGTCATGCACTCGTACGCCACGTAATGACGTTTCTGTCAACGACGAACCACGTCTATGATGGCGGTCCCCTAAGAAGCTTATAGGCCATACCATATAACCTGGGTGTGTAGTAGGCTATGTCACCTGCGTTTGTGTAAATATACTCTACCATGTTCACACAGTGACATAATTGCCTAATGATGCACTTCTCAGCGTGTGCCTTCGTTGTGAAGTGATGCGTGGCAGTAATTCCCTCTGGGTGGTGGGAGTCTGCGGGGGGGTCTTCAAAATATTCGTGGAAAATGTGTGTTATGAAAAAACTATGCCTAGATCTCAAAAATTCTTGTACCCAAATTTGTACTTTTAATTTTAGTTTTCCACACACTTTGATGTCCCCTCGGATTTCTAGTTTTTCATTTTCTTTTTATTTATTTGTATTTCCTGAGTTTCCATAAATCACATGATTTCCTTTTCTATTTAAAGGAGAATGAAAGGGTCTTATGAAGACTCTGTTTCTGGCCCCAGGTCAGCTCACAAGTGGCTCTTGCCCACTTTGGGAACCCTTTGTGAACACTTAGGCCTCCAGGTGGTTTTCTCTCCCCTCCAGCCCATCTGACCTTCTCCTATTTTGGCTGTGAGAGGCCCCTTAACAAAATGCCACAGGCTGACTGGCTTAAACTACAGAAATCTATTTCCTCATAGTTCTGGAGGCTACAAGTCCACATCAAGGTCTCTGCAGGTTTTGTTTCTTCTGAGGCCTCTCCTCTTGGCTTGCAGAAGGCCGCCTTCTCACCATGTTCTCGTTGTCTCTCCTCTTGAGTGAGTGCCTCCCCAGTGCCTCTCTCTGTCCACATTTGTCTTCTTCTAAAGATGCCAGGCAGATTGGAATCTGGCCCACTCTAACAGCTGCATGTTAACGTAGTCACATCTCTAAGGCCTTGTCTACAGATTGAGGTACTGTCACAATGAATCGGGAGGTGGTGGGGGCACAGTTCAGCCTGTAACACTTCCTGGTGAAAAACTCCCCACTGCCATACCAAGGGCCTCTGGTGACCCCAGTGATGACCCTAGGAGCCAATCTCTGTCATCGCAGCCTCTGATACCTCATCAGTTTGGCCAGGTGGAATGTTTTCTTCATCTACTGGTGCCATCCATCATCCTTGCTGTGAGCAAACTGACCAGCGTGGGGACAGAACACTGTACTCCATGGTATTTGCTGCCATTGCTTGGCTCCCGTGAATATTCACAGCTCCTTCGTATGGCAGGTCAGTTGGACAAGGCTGCTGACATCGCTGTTATGAAGGGGACAGCCAAAGTCCAGGGGTTCAGTGACTCACCCAGGGTACCTGGTTCCTCTAAAACACTTCCTCATCTGGATCCAGTGCTTCATTCTAGAACTTGTGGCCTCTTTCAGATGTTCACTTACTACAGCCATCAGGTTCTTATTGGATGCACTAAGAGGTTGGGCTCGATTCACGTGAATTTTACCAGGCTGCTGACTAGCTGATTGGGTGATTTTGAGCAAATGTCTTAAGCTCTGAGACTTCATTTAAAAAAAAGAGAATTGCAATGTTATATACCTCCTTTTTTTAAAAGAGAGACTTTTTGCTGTAGTGCACATGTGGTTGCCAGAGAGAGAGAAAAAAAATGAAAAATCACCTCCCCCCCCTAGGGGGATGGCCACACTGCGATCCCTCCTTCTCCAGTCTCCTCCCAGGATTTGGGGCATACACACACACAAGCATGCCCAGCGTGAGTTTTAGCCACTGAGTCTGGGACTTGAACTGCAGTTGAATATTTGGGAGTTCAACAACATTACCATTATGCCATCTGATGGTCAATATACCTAATTTTTGAGCAGTTGTGATGTCTTGGTAATAACTGGTGAAGATTCCAAGCTCTCTGTATGAATCTGCTTCTCCTGTGACCAATCTGGTTATGCTAAGGGCTATGTATAAAGGCAGGTGCTTGGTGGGTTGGGTTTGGGGTTGGGGGGGCATTCGTCATCATGTTTTTCTGGCTTTCTCTTTCCAGGAAAGGAGGTTGGAGACAGAGTTTCGTTCTGTCTTCCCACTGAGGCCTTTGCTTTGGTTATGCTGACCCCTGCCCTGTCTCATTCTTCCCCAGGTGGTGCCTCGGTGCAGAACGCCATGCTCCTGGAGCCAGACAAGGTCAATGGCTGGAGAATTCCCTTCAACAACCATGAGGGCGGCTGTGGGGCTGCCATGCGGGCCATGTGCATCGGTCTCAGGTTCCCTCACCACAGCCAGCTGGACACGCTGATCCAAGTGAGCATCGAGAGTGGTCGAATGACCCACCACCACCCAACAGGCTACCTGGGGGCCCTGGCGTCTGCCCTTTTTACGACCTATGCTGTGAATGGCAAGCCACCCGAGCAGTGGGGAAAAGGACTTATGGAGGTGCTTCCAGAAGCTAAAAAGTACATTGAACAGTCAGGCTACTTCGTGGAGGAGAACCTTCAACACTGGTGAGTGTGTAAGTGCATGTCTCTGCTGGACTGTGGCTGGATGTATGTGTGCACATGCACACACATGTACGCCTGTCTCCAAGGTCACAGCAGCCTCCATGGAGCTCGCCACCCACCCACCTGCTAAGGATTAAGTTCCCTTCCAGCACTGGTTGCCCCGAAGTGGCCATGCAGATGCCCCCATGAGTACGGCAGCTCCTCCTTATGTAGGGATCCTGTTCTGTGTTCCAGCTTTCCACTGTTTTCTGGTTATTCTATATTGAGAATAACTTTTATGCTTATTTCCTCCTTCCCTGGAACTTTTCTTGTAGCGTTTTCTTGACGCACAAGTATTTTGAAGTGTCCGGTTAGAGTGCCAGATAGATTTTTCCACTCACTCACTAGTAAGTGGAAAGGCCACATCTTCCTTTTTTTGTGAGTTCACCTCACATTCTCTTTCTTAGAATCAGAAAGTTCAGAGGCTTTTTGCTGAAGTCACTCGTGTTCATGGTGTCCTAAAATTTCCTCTTGAAAGGTGACACTTGACATTACTCCCAAATCAAGAAGAGACAAACCTCCATTGCCTGCTCTTTATCGTCTTTATTCGGCAACAAGATCAATGCCTTGTTTATAAATCCTCAGCAAAAATGGACTGAATAGGGCAGCCTGTGGCATGGTGGTTAAAGTCTGGATCCCACATGGCTGACTGTGCAGTTCAAGTCCCAGACTTGACAGCTTGAAAAACACACCGGGCACATGAACATACATGCCCAAAGTCCTGACAGCGGGTTGAAATGGAGGAGATAAAATTGCAGCATAACCACTCCCCATAAGGGGTACTTTCTCTATCTCTGTCTCTGTCTCTTCAGCAATCAATACATGCTATCTGGAAAAAAAAATTTTTTTAAAGTGTGATGAATGAATGGCACTTAAAGGCCATTTTTATTTTTTATGTAGTTTATGACATTAATGCCAGATGTCAATATTATCCTGGAATTTTCTCTGTTCACACAGTCATGCTGGTGCTTTCTCTTGGGGTTCTTGACTTTATTTTTTTCAACTAACCACAGATTCTCTTCCTTCCTGCAGGTCCTACTTCCAAAATCAATGGGAAAAGTATCTAAAACTCAGAGGGATCTTGGAGGGCAAATCAGCCCCCATCTTCCCCAAGTCCTTCAACGTGAAGGAACGGGATCAGTTCTACACCTCCCTGAGCTACTCTGGCTGGGGTGGCAGCAGTGGGCATGATGCCCCCATGATTGCCTACGATGCCATCCTTGCTGCGGGAGACTCCTGGAAGGAGCTGGCCCACCGAGCCTTTTTCCATGGTGGAGACAGCGATTCCACTGCTGCCATTGCCGGCTGCTGGTGGGGAGTTCTGCATGGTTTTAAAGGAGTGAGTCCCTCCAACTATGAGAAGCTCGAATACAGAAGTCGACTGGAAGAGACAGCGAAGGCTTTATATGCTCTTGGGTCAAAAGAAGACACTGTCGTTACCCTTTAGAAGGGGGTGATGTTCATTTCTGGTGGTTTCTTCTTGTATGTAGTCCCTTTTCTGCTCAATTTCTCTTCACTTTTTTCCAAAGATAAGAGTCTTACCCTTTTACTCAGGAAATTTTGAGGTAACAAGTCCTTTATGCACCTAACATTCGGTATTTCTAGACTCTTCTCTCTGAATCCCACTCATTCTCCTATTCACGTTCTTCTTAGAAGAAAGAGTATTTTATCTCAGTTAATGGAGTCAGCATCCCCCACACTAGAAATCTTTTTTTTTTTTTTTGAGAGATTTTTACTATAGGGTCCATGTGCTCGCCAGGAAGACAGAGACAGAGTCAGAGAGTGAGAAATCACCCCCCCCAGGGATTATGGCCATGTCGCAATCCCTTCTCCTCCATTTTCCTCTTGGGATCTTGGGCATGCACGCACACGCTCCTGGTCTGAGTTTAAGCCACTAGGTCCGGGACTCAAATCTCGGTTGGCTACATGGGAGTCCAGCAACATAGCCATTATGCTAACTGCTGGTCCCCACACTAAAAATCTTATTATTATTATTTTTTTTGGAGAAGTTTTTTTTCACTATAGGGCGCGTGCGCTCTACAGACAGAGAGAGACATAGAGACAGAAAGCGAGAAATCACCTCCCCAGGGGGGATGGTCATGCCGCAATCCCTTCTCCTCCATTCTCCTCTCGGGATCTTGGGCACGCACGCACACGCGCCTGGTGTGAGTTTTAAGCCACCGGGTCTGAGACGCGAACCGTGGTCAACTACGTGGGAGTCCAGCGAAATAGCCATTACGCTAACTGCTGGTTCCCCCCACACTAGAAATCTTATAGTTTCATATTTTAGTCTTCATTTTCATCATCTAATGATTCACTAAGTTTTTTTTTTTTTTTTTTAATGTTTGTCATAGGTTGATTTACCTGCTTCCTCAAGTAGACTGTGAAGCAAAGTTTTGAATGCTAGTAGTTTATTTGGGAGGTGATTCTAGAAAATACTGGTAGGAGAAAAGGGAAGTGAGACCAGGAAGGGAGGGAAGGTAGTATAGAGTTTCCACTGTGGGCAGTTGGGACTCGGTTTATCTAGGTCCTCTGCCTAAGGCACTCCTTGGCTGGGGAACTGGGGGCAGAGATGACACATATATTTCTTATTATATGACAGTACCACAGTCTGCAATGCCTTTTTTTTGGGGGGGGGTACACTATCACATTCTAGTTGTTAGGTTTAAGTAGAAAATCATTGCTTAGACAGAGTCAAAATGATGTAAGATGGCAATAGTGCTAAGTCAGTGTTCTCTCCTTCACCTTTCCATAGCCAAGTGGGAGAGTCAAGAGGAAATCTAGTTGTCATCATCAACAGTTAATAAGTCATATCGGTTTCTCACTAACGTCCTGCCTCTCCATTGTTCTCTTGCTATCTTTCTCTATCCTCTTCTCTTCACCTTCCCAATTCCACACTGTCCTATTCTCATTAAGTACCTTCACTGCTTTTATGTCCTCCAATTTTTTGCTCTCTACCATCGAGTGCGGATAGTCGGTATATATTGAGTGGATACATACAATATCTTTCTTTCATAGCTTGGCTTACTTCACTCAGCAATAGATCCTCCATATCTGACCACTTTCTATCAAATTCCAGGGTCTTGTTATTTTTTATGGCTGAGTAGTATTCCGTAGAGTATATATACCACACTTTTCCAATCCATTCATCAGTTTGTGGACATTTAGGTTGGTTCCATGTCTTGAAAATTGTGAATAATGCTGCAATAAACATGGATGTGCAAGCACTTTTCTGACTGAGCGTTTTCCTGTCTTTCGGGTAAATATCCAGAAGTGGGATTGCTGGATCAAATGGTAGTTCTATTTGTAGATCTTTGAGGAACCTCCATATTGTTCTCCACAGTGGCTGAACCAGTTTACATTCCCACCAACAGTGTAGGAGGGTTCCCTTTTCACCACATCCCCGCCAACACTTATCACTTTTTATATTCTTGGAGATTGACATTTGGTGGTAGGGTAGTGAGGACCAGAACTGAGTCCAGGTAAAATAATGAAGTGGGCATTGTATCTTCACTCTCCTTTCAGCACCTCTCCCCTTAGGGAGCCTCCTGTGCCCTCCTTGTCCACTGAGGAGACTCCAACCTGTGCCTGGGCCATGATCTGGACTTTTCTCTTTCCACCGTCTGATTACACCTGCCCCCACTTGCCAAGGTTTTTACTTAGTTTCTTGGGTCTTGGTATCATCATTTGTAGTAGTTGGCTGGTAAGACAGGTGCCCCCTTGCAGGGTGTCTGGGCTTGGATCCCATGGGCATTCAATTTTAGCACCTCTGTTTCGGCCAGTTCTCCACCGTCTCAGGATGTTGGATTCCCAGCACATTCCACGGTTACGCTTGAGAACTATAAGCAAGAAAGGGGGGAGAACTGGGTTGGTCCAAGGCTCCTGGAGAACTGTGCTCCACTAAACCTTGTTCTGAGAGGATGTGTACACATGTGTGTGCATGTGCATGTCTGCGTCTGTGCACGGACGTGTGTTCATGTGCAGGATATCAGAAGTGGAGACTCCACATGTGCCTTTTGCTTCAGAATGGAGAGGAACCTGGTGAAAGACGGACTTCCAGAAAATTCAGTAGGATGGCAGCTTGAGCCAGCTTGAGCTGAGTACTAAAATTTCATGACTTCTATCTGATGGGATACAATGCACCCTTGAAAAAAGAGTGAGGCAGCTCAAACTACGTTGTTTAGTGTGAAAGCAGGGTTCAAAAGGGTTTGCGTAGGGCCAACTTCGTGGCTTAGTGGTTAAGGGAGCCAGATCCCACACAGCCAACCAAATATTTTGAATCCCAGACCCAGCGACTTGAAGAAAACACCAGGCACATGTGTAAGCCCCAAATCCCAATAGGATCGAAAAATGGAGGAGAAGGGACTGCAGAGTGACCATATGTCATTGGGGGTGCTTTCTCCCTCTATCTATGATGAGCACATTCTTCTCCTGGAAATTAAAAAATAATAATAGAAAACGGTTTGTGTAGTAGGTCAACAAGTGTGTGAAAAACTAAGGGGGGAACCAGCAGATGGTGTAATGGTTATGTCGCTGAACTCCCAGAGCAGCTTAAAATTCATGCTGGGTGCATGCATGTGCATGCCCAAAATCCCGAGAGGAAAATGGAGAAGAGATTGCTGTGTGGCCGTCCCCCCCCCCCCCCCCCCCACCAGGGGTTGATTCCTTGCTTTCTGTCTCTGGTGAGCACATGCATTCTATAGCAAAAATCTCTCTCTAATAAAAAAAAAAAAGAATCTAAAAGAGGTGAGATAGAAGATCTCTAGAAGGATAGGCGAGAAAATGGTGACAATGGTTGCCTTCTACAAGGTCTCAGGAACTGGGGAGAGGGAGATGGAGATTTGTTTTTCACCATATGCTTTTGTACTTTATTTTAAAATGCACTTTAAAAATGTATATGACCGTGACCAGCAGGTAGTGTGGTAGTTAAGGCACCAGATTCCCACACTGCCAACCATAGTTTGAGTCCTGGACCTGGTGGCTTGCTTTCTTACCTTCTCTCTCTTTCTCTTTCTCTCTATCTCTCACCCTCTGATGAGTGCATGTGTCCTGTAGCGAATTTTAAAATGATAAATAAAATTAAATAATTCTTTTTTAAAAAAAGATGTGACCATATTTTGTAATTAGTGAAGCCTAGAATTATTATATCCTAAGATGTGTTTATAGCTCTGTTGCTGCACCCCCAATCTACCCCCTCCACACTCAAAGCAGCAATGCAGTGTCACACACACACACACGATAAATCAA
Organism: Tupaia belangeri chinensis; assembly: GCF_000334495.1. Classification (NCBI taxonomy): domain Eukaryota; kingdom Metazoa; phylum Chordata; class Mammalia; order Scandentia; family Tupaiidae; genus Tupaia; species Tupaia belangeri. The sequence continues at coordinate 1,405,651 of NW_006204769.1, forward strand.
GACATGTTTACTTACAGAACTGTCAGCTAGGGGTCCTGGAAAATGAGGAAGCTGGGACCAACTACGTGGGAGTCCAGTGCCTTAACTACTTACTACACCACCTGCTACCCCCTCCCTCCATCTAAAACTTAAAATAAAAATGAGTGACTAGGAGTGATCTCTGGATTGGACTCTCCCCACGGTCCTCTGAGTGAGGGATAGGGTCCTACTGGCACGTGTGCAACGCGTCCCCTTAGCAAACACTAATATTGGCCCTGACTGTGTGGTTAGCACTGCTGGGCGCTGGGGTCACCTCAGGGAGCAAAGCAGACCAGGGCTCTGCCCTTCTGAGGCTGGCCTTCTCCTTTTAACATTGATTTTTATTTTAATTTACCTTTTATCACGTCTTTACACCTACATTTCTTTTTCCAACACAAATACCATGCAAGTCAGTCAAGACAAAGGTATTACTCTATACATTGTCATCAGCAAATAACTTCTCATTTTTTGTCAATTAAGCGTAGTAGGCTGGCCTTCCACTTGAAGGAGACAGGCAGAATACACCAGATATAAATGGTTTCCTTAGCGTAGAAGGGTCTGGATCCTTACCTTCTAAAATACACACTCTTACTTTCCAGAAAGACCCCATTCTCAGCCCCCTTAAGCTGTGTTCCCCAGGCCCCTGATCTCTGAGCTTTGGCTTCTTCACTGGCAAAGTGGAGATGGCTGTAGAGAGGATTCACAGAAGACTAGTGATTCGAGCAGGTCACAGTCACCTGAGAAGCCCGGAACTGCAGAACCTCGGGCCCAATCCCAGAGATTCTCAGTGTGTCTGGATTGGCCCAACCATCAGTCCCAGGTCCCTAGGCTGATTCTGAGGCAGGTGGGGATTCTGAAGGGGACCACTCGGACCCACTTGGTGCTATATTAGAGGATGAATGTGAACGGGAAGGTGTGCTCAGTGTCAGCTGCATCTGGGCCATCCCCCAAGGGCGCCCCGGATTGACTGGCTTGGCAGACCACGTCTGGCTATTGCGTGGGTGGCCGTAGAAAAGCAGCTCTCAGCTCTCCTGGGTGAGACGTGACTGATGGCCCTAGCTGCTGCCTGCTGTGTCTGCCCCAGCCTTTGTGCTGAGGCCGCCCCCGGCGAGTGACTGAGCAGGGCGAGACTACCGATGCAGGCCTCTTACCACAGGACCAGAAGCAGAAGGCTTTGGCCTGACTCCTGCTCGGGCTGGCAGAACATTCTGGGAATGGCACTATGGTCCAAGGCTCTTCCTATGTCATCTGTGCTTCTGGCTCTCCTCCACGGATGGCAGACCTCCTTCACAATTTAAAGGCCCCCACCTCTCTTTAGGCCTCTTATTCTTTTTTTTTTTTTTTTTAATTAATTCACTATACACCATCACAACACACAAAT
>NW_006204769.1:1408358-1436557 GCF_000334495.1 Tupaia belangeri chinensis
GGCGGGCCGCCCGGCCCGCGCCGCCAGTCGCAGCCTTGGCGCGGGACCTGGAGAGGCCGCGCAGGGCCCGGGGAGGCCCGCGCAGGACCCGGGGAGGCCCGCGCAGGACCCGCCGCCAGTCCAGGCCTCTTATTCTTCATAGCTGTCTGCCCAGTCAACATCTTGCACGTCTAGTCACTCCTTAGTATCTTCTCTGAGAACCTGAAAGGCTGCACCTGGGCTGGCCTCTGGTACCAGAGCAGCTGTCAGCAGTGACTTCCGCTCTTGCCCTGCTTTCACGCTCCCTCCTCGGGGCAGCAGCACTCAAGCAGTGGGATCGAGCTATACCTGGCCCCTCCAAAACTGTGATTTTTGGGATGAGCAGTTGGCGTAATGGCTGTGTCGCTGAACTCCCATGTAGTTGACCATGGCTCAAGTCCTGACCCGGTGGCCTAAACTCACGCTGTGTGTGCGTGCCCAAGATCCCGAGAGGAGAATGGAGGAGAAGGGATTGTGGCATGGCCATCTCCTCTTGGGGGTGATTTCTCACTTTCTGTCTCTCTGTCTCTTTCTGTCTTTCTGGTGCGTGCACGTACCCTATAGTAAAAATCTCTAAAAAAAAAAAAAAAACACAACTCTGTTATCCTTGTCTTCAGCCTTGATGGCGTGGTGGTACTGGTGCCTCGTCAGGAGTTGCTGCTGTAGGCTGTAAAGGTCCAGACCATGGGTCCTGGAGCTGGATTGTCCTTTTAAATTCTGACTCTGTATGATCTTGTGTGAAGTACTTAACCTCTCTGTACCCTTACAGTTGTACAAAACGTGTGTAAGGGACCAGCAATTGGTGTAACGGCTATGTTGCTGGACTCCCATGTAGTCAACAGTGGTTCGAGTTCTGGACCCAGTGGCTTAAACTCATGCCGGGCGCGTGTGCATGCATGCCCGAGATCAGGAGAGGAGAATGGAGGAGAAAAGATTGTGGTGAGGCCATCCCCCCTGGGGGGTGATTTCTCGCTTTCTGTCTCTCTGTCTCTCTCTGTCTTTCTGGCGAGCACACGCACCCTATAGCAAAAACCTCTCCAAAAAAAGAAAACAAAAAACCAAAAACAAAAACATGTGTAGATAGCAGGTACCTCATAGACTTATTTTTCAGAAATGCTAACCCTGTCCCTGCTGGTGCATTCTCTGCCTCACAAGCATGTGTTTACTGGGCCAGTCCTCTGTCCTACACCTCATTCCTCTGCATGCCTCAAATAGCTCCCTGTGGTTTTTGCCACTCCTTTGAGTGACAGGCCACTTGGTACAGTGGAACCACCCTAGTGCCAGGCCCAGTTCTGCCACTTCCACCAATAGGGTCTCTCTAGGTAATTTTCTCCCTACTGTTCCGTTTCGTTATCTGTAAATTCAGGAACCTGAACTTCTCTTTGGTAGAGGTTGGACCTTGTTTCTAGCCTCGGATTCTATGAAAGGAAAGTATTCTCCAGAGACAAACTTCACCTTCTTTTATTCTGTCCATCAAATGTACATCTTACAAGTATTCTTGGCTCAGCTCTGTGCTAGGCACTGGGGATTTGAAAGTGAAAAGACACAGTCTTGGGGCCTGCAGGTGACGTAGTGGTTAAGGCACTGGATTCCCACATGGCTGACCATGGTTCAAGTCCCAGAACCAGTGGCTTAAAAAACTCATGCCGGCGCATGTGGGTGCATGCCCAAAATTTTGAGAGGAGAATGGAGGAGAAGGGATTGTGGCCTGGTCATCCCTCCCCGGGGCGGGGGGAGGTGATTTCTCACTTTCTCTCTCTGTCTCTTTGACAAGTGCATGTACTCCGTAGCAAAAATCTTTCTCTCTAAAAAAACAAAAGGCATAGTCTTCACCCTGGGATTATACAGAGTCTTCCAAAGGAGACAAAAGCCCAGAGATAATTCCAATACTATGAGAGCTTTATATTGTTCTAGATAGTTACTTAGAGATGAAAGACTTCTGTCTTGATTACTACTAACCTTTTGTGGTGGGAAGTGGGAGAGGTACAGGAAATAGTTTACTGATAACGTTTGGCTCAGAGAGAAAGGACAATCTGTTTCAATGTCCCCTGTTTAAAACGAAAAATAGAAAAGAAAGTATATTTATTTTCATTGAGAAAAAGAAACTAAAAACTTGGAGGTTAAACAAATAGGAAAAGTTTATTTTTCTTATGGGTCATGAGGCCAGTTAATGATTAGTAAGACCCAAGAGGGCCGTTGGTGGGAGGGTGGGGTATGTGAACTCTTCGGCCTTAGGATTTTCTTTCAGACCAGCCTGAGACTTCCAGCTCTGCGATGCCCTCAGGCTTTTGGGAGAGGTGCTTCTGGTTGTGGGGGCTCCTTCTCTGGCCCAGCATTGGAAGCTCAGGTAAGCCGGGGCTCAGGCCTTGGGTGGAACTGACTTTGGGCAGTGACTGTATTTCTTCAGCTGTCTACTTAGGCAGTACTAACCATTGGAAGGTCCCCTAAAATCCTTTTGCCTCTCCTGAGGTGAATTTAAAACAAGGGAGAAAAACCCTCCCTGCTATCGTAATGAGAAAGATTCTAAACAGAATTCTTTCTTAGGTTACCAAAATTGAACTTCCCCTGCTGACTCATCTTTTCAAAACCCTTTCACCTTGCACACGAGTCAAGACGACAGAAGAACGTAAAGTTTGATTAATTCAAAAGAGTCATTTTTACCCTACAAATATCTACTTTCCCAAGACATGTTTAATTTTAAAATTTAAATTTCCCAAACTGATAGCAAGTTTGTCATTTAGGTTATTAGATGTCCTTTCTAATCCTGCCAACCAGCCACAGCTCAGGTTCATCATCTTTGAGCTGGATTATGGAAACCAGCCCCTGCTAACCACAAATGCCCTTAGAAAAATTCCCCTCCGATGTCATTTGCATTGTATCTTTCCCCTGGTAAAGAACTGCCCCATAGCTCACCTGACATGACAAATTTAACATCTCCACGTCACCCTGTGTGGTGAAGACTCCCTCCTCCCCAGCTGTGGCAGCGCCCTCAGAAAAGTCCCCTCTTTCTCACCAGCAGAACGCTTTTCTGTGTTCTCCACAGATACTTCACTCTCATTCCTCAGTTTCAGAATGTGTTCTTCCTTTTGTTTGGAATCGCTCATACTACCTTGGGTTAATTTCTGGCCTTCACATCTTCCAAGAGGGCTTCCATGATTCATGTCTCCCTTGCAACACTTCATTCCTCTTCTGTTCGGCACCCCTACCAGCTCCAAAGTTCAGTCGGCACGAGTACACTCTCTACCTGCATTCGTGGTGGCTTTTGAAAAGCACTGCTTAGCTTCAGGTGTGCTCTCTCCTGCCTCACTCACTGGCCCCCAGAAGATGCAGATTCGGGCTTCAGCCTCTTTAGCACACTGAGTCTCATACTCTATATTGGAGCAGATGCTCAGGGGAGGCCATGTGCTGAGCACACAGGGCACAGGTTCTGGGTCAAGCTAACCTGGATTTGAATCCCAGCTGTTTCCTAGTAGCCGGATGGCTTTGAAGGAGAGACTTGTCTTTACCTGTAGTTGGAGATAACCGTCACCAGTCGGACTGCTCGAAGGACCCAATGAGATAATCCATGCACAGCGTCTGACATTTTGCAGTTGCTTATTCTCTGATGATTTTATTACTGTGTGACTGCCTGGGCCGATCGAAGTAGAGGGAATAGGGCGGTCACGAACCACTTGGAGCAAAGATGGGAGGTGTCCCTGGAGGTGCCTAGGAGAGCCATGTGTGCAGCTCAGAGAGGCAGGCCCACGCGGCAGGCCTGCCTTTGCTCCTTGGCTGCTGAGGGGCTGGAACGCATCTGCTAATTGTCCTGATTTGAAGCTTGAGAAGTGGGAGGACCAAAAGCAAATCACCTTCTAACTCTTTCTAGAAGTTCATCTTTCAGAAAGCCTGGGGTCTTCAGGCACAAAGGAAAGGAGCTCAGACATCTTGACCTGGAAAACAGAGCTGGGGTCCGGACAAAGCTGATCTAGTTCCTACCTTGTGCATGGGAGGCATTCTGTTGCAGAATCCCTGGTCAGGAGGAGGCCTTATAATTACTTGTTAGCAGGGCCTCTGGGCCCATGCTCTGCCCCCTGCCTTTGTTTCCCGCTGTCTTTCTCTCCACACCCACCTAGTAAGGTATTTTCTATTTCCCATCCACTTCTCTTCCTTTTTCAGGTTAAGTGAGGATGTCACTGTTAACAGTGACAATATTTATTGAATTGATGTTTCCTGGTCTTGCTTATGGTGTAGTGGTTACATTGCTGGATTCCCACATAGCTGACTGTAGTTTGAGTCCTGGACCTGGTGGCTTCAAACTCATGCTGGGTGTGTGTGTGTGTGTGTGTGCATGCCCAAAATCCTGAGAGGAGAATAGAGGAGAAGGGATTGCAGCATGACATCCCCCCTGAGGGGGACTTCTCTCTCTCTCTCTCTCTCTCTCTCTCTCTGGTGAGCGCACATGCCCTATAGCAAAAATCTCTTTTAAAAATTTAATAAAAAATTAAACAACTTGGTGAATTGGCAGAAAAATAAATGTGTGTGTTTGGGGATGGAAAAGGATAAGCCTATGCCAAAGAGGAAAGAAAAAAGAGCAGAATTGCCTAAATGAAGTCAGTGGAAAGGAGGAAAATGAAGGTAGAGGAGAGAGCAAGGGAAAGGAAAGGGCAAGATCAAATGAACATGAAGGAAGGAGGTCCGGGAGGTCCCAAGGTGCCCGATAATAAAGAGACTCCATTGCACTGGGCAGCCGCTGACCCTATGGGCCTCTGCTTAAGGAGAGGCCATTTTCTTGGGTAGTGGCTGCACGACTTGTCAGAGCACCTACTCCCGTCTTGGTTCAGGACACCTACTCAGAAACTGTTTTAGGGCCAACCCCAAAGCATGCGGTAAAGCCCTGTGCAAATAGAGCTGGATCCCACATGGTTAGCTGCAGCTCAAATCCCGGTCCTGGCAGCTTGAAAAACACACTGGGCACATGTGCATGTGTGCTCCAAATCCTGACAGATTGTAGAAACAGAGACAAGATCATGGCCTAAATATACCTCACTGGGGTATACTTTCTCTCTGTCCCTCTTTCAAAAATCTTTGGTAAGCACAAGTGCTCTCTGGCAAATTTTCAAAATTAAAAAAAAAAAAGTTGGCTTTAGGATCCTTCTGGTTTGCCTAGGGATTTGTGGCCTGCCAAAAAAGGAAATGTTGTCCCCAGGACCTAACGCTTCAGCTGGGAGTTAACTGTCCCACAGAGAGATTATCCCAGGGATGCTCCTCTGCCTAGTTCTCCTTTCACAGGGAACCACGTATGGTGGCTACTACTTCTTGGTAACACTTTCCATTTTCTGACAAAAGAGTTTCTTAGACTGGATTCTAAGTCCCTTTCTTTAAATGACCACTTTTTACTTTCCTCTGAGAGGTTATGTTTTATCTGATTTATATTCGTTTAACTGACATAGTCGTCTTTGAGCCCTAGTATTATACTTTTTCTGCCCAGTTTCTTTATACTTTATTCCTTGTATTAACAGGATAAGAAAGCAAAAGTTTCCCTAGTATTGATTCATAGATCATATTTACAGAAAGTTCAGTTCCACAAAGAGTAACAGCGATCTCTTTAAGTGCCATTTTAATCCTTATTTTAGGCTAAGTGCAATAATAATTTAATACAATAAGCCACACCTACAGAAAAGCTGTATATTCTGAACTACAAAAGTGGTTTCCATAGCTACATGTATTTTTAGTCAAGTACACTTTTCACCACGAACAAGTACTTATAAATATGTCAATAAAACACTACTCCAAATGTTTATTCTGCTTATTAAGCAATGCCATTCCCGCTACTAAAAGCATTTATTATTTTAGAAGCTTTACTCTGTTCTGGGAAAATGAGTGAGTTCTCCTAAAATTTAAGAAGTAGTATGTTATAAGCCCTAAAAGGTTTTTTGTGGTTTTTGGAGAGGTTTTTGCTATAGGGCACATGCACGCATTAGCTTAAGCCACTGGGTTTGGGACTCGAACCATGGTCAGCTACATGAGAGTCCAGCAACATAGCCATTATGCCAACTGCTGGTCCTACCCCAAAAGGTTTTAGATCAAAAAAGCCTTCCAACATGGAAGCACTTTTAGTTTATCCAAAAACAAAACAAAACAAAAGAAAACAAAAGCGAACCACTTTTATTATATGAAGAACAGGATATTAAAAGAAATGATCTTTTAAGACAAACATTCTTACAAAAAACTGTGCATTCCAATTTCATCTCTTCAAAGGAAACAGAAACAGTTTGTCATCTCCACTACCCTCTTAGAGTACTGTCTAACGTCTTCAGAATACATTGTGAAGCACACATGTCAGTTATCACACGATAGCTGAAGATGCCATGTGGCCTTCACATAGGAACCAGCTACAGTTTAGCTTGCATGGCACAGAAGTACCGAACATATAAATATTGCTTTATCCTTTACATAGTCATCTTCAGTGGGAACTGCGTCCGGCTTGCAAGGTATTTTAGCTAATGTGTAGTCATTAGAAACGAATCGGTAATTAAATACAGTCATTTAAAGGCAGGCAATTAAAGGCTCAACTATCACTTTAAAATCCAAGACATAAAAAATGCTGCGTTTTTTTCACTTTACATAGCTAGATATCAGTACCTTTACTGTAAAAAAACAGTCATTATATATGGTTTCCCCAAAAGATCATGAAATGTCAGAAAGTACAAAAAAGGGTCGAGATCCATAGTTCGCTTCATCAAATGCTTTCCTAGCTCATTTCAATTCTTCACTCTTAGTAAGCAAGTCTTTAACCCTCGCAAACTTCCTTGGGTCCTTTTGAATCAAAAAATGACATCTTCAACTTGAACTCGATCTTGGCTTCCAGTTGGCACTGCCTTTGAGTCATTTCAGTTATGAACTCTAGGGCAAGGTCTTCAAGAATATCTGTGGACTCAGTGTAAGGATTTGGTCCTCCCCAAACCCATACGGTAATTCTTTAGGAAAAAGTCTCTTTTCCCCTGGCAACCTTCTGCACCTCCTCCAGCGTCTTCAGTTTCTTCTCAAAAGTTGAGTCTTCTTCTTCATCTGCCATCCCCACCCCCAGCTCACTAATTCAAACCTTAGTGTTTTAAACATGTAAATAGTATTATTTTCTCTTTGACTAAATCTTAGATGTATTTCACTGCAAAGGAATATATGAATATATGCGATGTATACCTACTTATCTATATAGGGTTTCTTTCCTGAAATCACAAGAAAATGTTCATAGAATTTACCTTTGTGTAAAGCAACCATGGAAGGGAAAGTTTAAATTTTTTATTTTTATTTTTATTTTTTTCAGTTTTTGCCATAGGGAGCACGTACGTGCCAAAGAGAGTGAGACAGTGAGAGGGAAAGTGAGAAATCAGCCCCCTGGGGGATGGCCACACTTTAATCCCTTCTCTATTTTCCAGGTCTGAGACTTGAACCATAATCAGCCATGTAGGAATCCAACTCTTAACCAACATGCCACCTGTTGGCCTAAATTTCTAGTTTTTAAGAGTTCAACAGAGATCACCTATCTAAAGATTATATACTACCTTCAGAACCCTTCTTCTTTGTACTATTCTAAATTGAAAAAAAAAAATAAAAAAGGAATGTAGTCTCATTACAGAAAGCTAGGAAATACATAAAAGTAGGTGGAAAAGAAATTGTTCGTAGCCCACAATCCAGACACAAAGATGTTTTACCATTTTAATGTATTTCCTTCCAACTTGCTTTACTCCTTTTTAATAAATTAAAAACATAAATTATAAGATATTTTAAGGATTTCTGATTTTCTCTCTCTCTTTGTCTCTCTCTCCCTGTGTCTTTCTCTGGTCAAAATTTAAATAAATAAATAAATAAATAAATAAATAAATAAATAAATAAAATTTTAGAAAGGGGAGGAAGGTGGTGTGGTGGTTAAGGTGATAGACACTCCGACATGGCTGACCATAGTTCGAGTCCAGGGCCTGGTGGCTTTCTTTCTTTCTTTTTTTTAGAGAGGTTTTTGCTATAGGGCATGTGCGTTCGCCAGGGAGACAGAGAAAAACAGAGAGACAGAAAGTGAGAAATCACCCTCCGGGGTGGGGGTGGCCACCCTACAATCCCTTCTCCTCCCTTTTCCTCTCGGGATCTTGGGCACATACGCACACATGCCCGGCATGAGTTTAAGCCACCGGATCTGGGACTCAAACCACGGTCGACTACATGGGAGTCCAGCGACATAGCCATTATACTAACTGCTGGTCCCAAGGTGGCTTGCTTTCTTACTTTCTCTCTCTTACTCTCTCTCTCTCTCTCTCTCTCTGTGTCTTTCTCTGGTCAAAGTTCAAATAAATAAATAAAAATACTTTAAGAAAATACTATTTCAGTAAATAATATGGTAGTTTTGTATCAAACATACTACCATCCAGGTTTAATAAATGTTATTATTTTTGCTTCAAATTTTTTCTTTTTTTCCTTTTTTCTTTAGGTTTTTGCCATAGGGCATGTGTACTTGCTGAAGAGAGACAGAGAGAGAAAGTGAGAAAACACCCCCAGGGGGCATGGCCACACCACAATCCCTTCTTTTCCAGTCTCCTCTAGGGATTTTGGGCATACACAGACACACACAGGGTCGGCGTGAGATTTAGGCTTCCGGGTCTAGGATTCGAACTTTCGTTGACTAGGGAGTTCCACGGCATAATCATGACACCATCTGCTGGTTCCTTGTTAGCTGTATCAAAGGCTTTTAAAATCTGGAATGAGTTTATGATCTACTAATTGATTTTATTGACTATATTTGGAAACACCTGATTTCTTTATATATTTAAGTATTTTGTTTATTTCTAAGTAAGCTTTTTTTTTTTTTTTTTTGAGAGGTTTTCACTATAGGGCGCGTGCGCTCACCAGACAGACAGAGAAAGACAGAGAGGCAGAAAGCGAGAAATCACCCCCCCGAGGGGGGATGGCCACGCTGCAATCCCTTCTTTTCCATTCTTCTCTCGGGATCTTGGGCATGCAGGCACACGCGCCCAGCATGAATTTTAAGCCACCGGGTCCGGGATGCAAACCTCGGTTGACTACATGGGAGTCCAGTGACATAGCCATTACGCTAACTGCTGGTCCCTTTAAGTAAGCTTTCTTCTGAAATACAACATCTATACAGAAAAGTTCACGAATTATTACTACACAGATAGATTTTCAGATTAAATTTGTATAACTATCATCAGAGCAAGAAAAGCAATAAAGAGTATCAAGATTCTAAAACCCATTCCTTATTCCTCACTAGTTGCTGCTACCCAAAGGTGACTATTATCTTGACGTCTGACAAACTAGATTAGTTTCATTTTAATTCAGTGAGAAGTTCGATTTTGACCTCTCCCACACACACTTTCCCCACCTCCCTCCCTCTATCCATCCCCCTCCATCTTCACACTCCACCAATTCAGGAAGTCAGTCCAGTTGGGTTGTCTGGTCTCTTACTAGTGAGGCCTTGTCTTTCCATGCAGTCTCCCTATATAAAGCTATAGCCCCAGGCACTAAGTCAGTTTTTTGTTTTTAGCTTCCTTCCAACATTGGGGAACCCCTCTCTAGCTCCGGCTACCTAGGCCAGCCTGGTGCTGTTTGCCCCAGAGCACTGCGAAGAGGCCAGTCCTTGCAGCCACTGCCTTCTCTCAGACTGGAATTCAGCACTATTTTGCATTTCTGTTCTTTTTCTTGTTTGTAGAGATATTTTTATATTTGAGTTCATCAATTCCTTTTTTCTTTTCTTTTTGTTTTTTTGAGAGGTTCTTGCTATAGGGCATATGCACTCATTGGAGAGACAGAAAATGAGAAATTACCACCTGGAGTGTATGGCCATGCCACAATCCTTTCTCTTCCATTCTCTTCTCAGGATTTTGGGCATGCATGCACATGTACTTTGCGTGAGTTTTAAGCTGTCAGGTCCAGGACTCAAACTGTGGTCAACTGCATGGGAGTCCAGTGATATAACCATTATCCATCTGCTGGACCCTTTCTATCTGATACTCATCTATCATTGTTCTTTGGTTGAAGTGATGGTTTGAAGGAGCATCTGAACATTGTTCACTGTTCTGCATTATTGAACAATCAAGTTTTATCATCTTTAAATATTGATAAGTATTTCTCTCCCTTTTCAAACTTCGTAACTTTTTCTTTATTTTATTGTCTTGTTTCACTGGCTAAAGCTGGGACCACCAATACAATATGTAATAGAGGTGGTGATAGAAGATAGTCTTGTTTGTTCCCCATTCTAAATGGAATGTTTCTATGTTTCATTAAGTCTGATGTTTCTTATAGGCTTTTATGTTAAGCAGTGTTGCATGTTCTTTTTTCTGTATCTGTTCAGATGAGCGCATGCTTTTCTTCTTTAGTTTGTTTCCATGTGAATTATGTTAATACATTTTAGTAATACTTATAACTTTTTACTTACCTATAATCTGTTGTACATCTTTGTGAGGAGCTATATGGTTTTTCAAAGCATGTGTACAGTGTATGATAAATCAAATCAAAGATATTGGGAACCAGCAGTTAGCGTAATGGCTATGTCGCTGGACTCCCACATAGTCGACCGCGGTTCGCATCCTGGACCCGGTGGCTTAGAACTCACGCCGGGTGCGTGTGCGTGCGTGCCCAAGATTCCAAGAGGAGAATGGAGGAGAAGGGATTGCGGCATGACCATCCCCTCGGGGGGTGATTTCTCGCTTTCTGTCTCTATGTCTCTCTCTGTCTGGCGAGCGCACGTGCCCTATAGCAAAAAATAAAAACCTCTCCAAAAAAAAAAAAGATATAAACATATTTGCCATCTCCAGCATTTATCATTACATGATGTTGTGCATATTCAAAATTCACTCTACTGGATTTTTGGGGAAGTATATAATAAATTGTCGCCTATGTTCTTTACTCTGCTGTGGAACACTGTTCTTTAAACTGTTCTATTGTTTACATGTACTCTGTGTCTTTAAGTTAATTTCTCCCCATCTCCCTCCCTAAGCAGTTTCTAGTACCTATTACTCTCTATTTCTATGCTATTGGATTTTTTTAGCTTCTGCTAATGAATGAAGACATTTGGTATTTATTTTTTATTAAAGCATTTTTAAAATTAATAGTGAGTACATGCATGTACACAAGAGAGACAGAGAGAAGGCATCCTCGACAGGGTCTTATCACATTACTGTCTCCTTCCCCAGTCTCCCAACTCATCAGGCTCTTGGGCCTGTGGATATGCTCCTGTCATGTTCTAGGCTGACCTGATCAGAGCTTTGAACTAGTTGGCATGTGGCTTCCAGCACTGCAGTTCAGTACACTACAGACTATGTCACCAGGCTGGCCAGCTCTACGTATTAGTTAAGTAGGAGACATACAGTATTTGTCTTTCATAGCCTGACTTATTTAACTTAGCATTATATCTTCTAGGTTCATCCCCTTGTTTCAAATGACAAAAGTTCTTTCTCCTTTTTCTAATAGTGGAATAGTAGTCTATTGTGTATATTTGCCTTTTCTTGATCCATTCATTGTTTGCTGGGCACTTAGGTGCATTTCATTCCTTAGCTACTGTGTGAATATACTACAATAAACGTAGATGTGCACCTATCTCTTCAACAGATTGATTTCCTACCATTTGGATATATACCCAATAGTGGAACTAATGGGTTGAATGGTAGTTTTATTGTTAATTTTTTGAGGAACCTCCATATTGGTTTCCATTGGGTCTGTACCAATCGACATTCTTCGCCAAAGTGCAAGAGGTTTTCTTTTCTCCATATCCTCTCCAGGACTTGTTGTTCTTTGTGTTTTTTTGACAGTAGCCATTCTGAATGGGTAGGGTAATACTTCAATATGGTTCTGATTTGCATTTCCCTTGTGACTGATGATATTGAATATTTGTATATGCTTTATGGACATTTTATTAATATATTTTCTAATGCTAAAACATCCTTTTCTTTCTTGGATTAAACCTTGCTTGGCCATGATGTATTTTTTGTTCATGTTATCCTTGGTGGATTTTAAAAAGTATATTTATTTATTTATTTATTTAATTTTTTATTATTATTAATTTTTTAATTTGGCCACAGAGAGAAAGAGAGAAAGAAAGAGAAAGTGAGAAAGTAAGCCACCAGGTCCAGCACTCGAACTGCAGTTGTCCACATGGGAATCCAGTCCCTTAACCACCACGCCACTTGCTGGCCTCTCCTTGATGGATTTTGATTTTCCAATATTTTATCTAAAATTTTTGTATCTATGTTTATAAGTCAAATTGGCCTTTATCTTTTCTTTCTCTTTCTGTCCTTGACCAGTTTTGATACCTCAATTTTTCTTACAGAATGAGTTGATGTTCTGTCTCCTCGTTTCTATTCTCTGAAACAATGTGTATAAGATAATGTGAAGATAAAATTTATCTAGAAAAAAGGTTGATACACGAAATTTTAAAATAAGGGACAGAGAACTATGAGGGAGAGGGGATGGCTGGCCGGCCTGCTTCCCAATTACGATTATTCCCTATTGACCACATGGCTGACTTTCACAAGACAGTCTTTCTCAGGACCGTTCTAGGTTTTCAGACTCCCTTAAGCTAATGAACCGACTGAACCGACTATCATCACGGTCATAAGTTGCTTCAGACAGCCTCCGCTTGCGACCTTTCACCCAAACCTGTCTCTCCCCCCTTTTGCGTAAGATCCTCCTCTGTTACGGGTAACCAGTGTGAACTCTTTCAGAACAATGTCCATGTATTATAACCCTTTTGCTTGTAGTAAAGACCCTACCCAGCCTTCTCAGGGTCTGTGGGCGTGTTGCTATTCCCATCTGGTCATAGTGCTGGTGGGTCTGACTGCCTGCCCCATGGTCTGACCCTTTTCCAGTGCTAGCTTTGTGAGACCAATATCTACCTTTTTCCTTATAACTTTTGATTAATAGTTGCTCTTTTTGGTTTGACAATAGGGACAGCAGGATTGGTAGAAGTCCTCTGTAAAACTGTCTGGCCTGGGTCCAGTAGGTGGTGGGTTAGAGTGCTGGATCCCACATGATTGACCACCGGGTTGGAGTTCCAGACCCTGTGCCTTGAGACTCACGTGGGGTGCCTGTGCGCACTCAAAAATCTTGAGAGGAGAATGAGGAGAAGGGATTGTGGTGTGGCCATCCCCCCTGAGGGAGTGATTTCTCACTTTTCCTCTCTCTCCTCCTCTCCCTCTACAGTGCATTCCCTATAGCAAACCCTAAAAAAAAAAAATAAATAAATAAATAAATAAAAAAATCTGGCCTGTTAAGAATTTGTTTTTTTTTTTTGGAGAGATTTTCACTGTAGGGCGCGTGCGCTCGCCAGACAGACAGAGAGAGACATAGAGACAGAAAGCGAGAAACCACCCCCCAGGGGGGATGGTCACGCCGCAGTCCCTTCTCCTCCATTCTCCTCTCAGGATCTTGGGCACGCATGCACACGCGCCCGGCGTGAGTTTTAAGCCACCGGGTCCGGGACACGAACCGCGGTCGACTACGTGGGAGTCCAGCGACATAGCCATTACGCTAACTGCTGGTTCCCGAGAATTTTTTTTTTTTTTAAGAAATTTTGATGGCTAACTTTAAAATTACTGTTTCAATTCCTTTATACTACAGTTTTACATTTGACTTTCTGATTTTTCTTTCTTGGGAAATTTTACTTTTTCTATGAAGTTATTCATTTTCCAGGGAAATAGTCATATTTTTAACTTTTGGGTGGGTATAAACATGTGCTTTTATGGTCTGAAAAACACCACTGTGTCAATATTTACATCCTCCTTTTATTCTTGATATTGTTTACTTGTCATTTTCCTCCTTTTTTCTTCATCTTATCAAAAGTACATCTAGTTTATTATTCTTTTCAAAGAACTTGTTTTGGGGGTTTATTGTATGTTAAAGTGGTCTTTGTTGTGGGTTGTGAAAAAACTCATAAACTGAGAGAGAAAGCAGATAAAAAAGGTTTATTTACTTTTCAAGAGAGGAAAGGGGCCCTGAAGGGTGGAGGGAGGAGCTTTTACTGGGACTTTAGGAAAGGGGGTGTTACAGTGGGGTAATTAGTGTGATCCTGGGACAGGACATCTGGTGGTCCTTGGGTTGTTTTGTTATCTCTGGGTATCATATCTGGCTGCTGTAGTCTGTTTTTAGTTTTGGTGCCAATTGTAGACAGATGTTACAATCTTTATGTCTGAAGGCAAGAACTTAGAAAATACAAGGTCAGCCATCTGCAATGAAGTCAAGAAAGGACCAGCTAATTTGTGGTGGGAAAGGGAGGAGGAGAAAGAATGTCTGAAGCACCTGGGAGTTGTGAGTGGACTCTTCAGACCAGCAGATGGCATAGTGGTTAAGGCACTGGACACTCCTCAAATCCCAGACCTGGTGGCTTGCTTTCTCACTTTCCCACTCTCTTTCTCTCCCTGTGTCTCTCTGACCAAATTAAAATAAATTAATGAATAAATAAAATTAAATAAATAATTAAAAAACAAAACCTACAGCACAAGTGAGATACTGAGTTAACCCTTTCTAATCCTGAAGGTACCCAGGGAACATTTAACTCTTTCACTGTATGTGGCAGGCACTATTCTAGGCAGTAGCCTGAACAAAATAGTAAAAGTCCCTGCCTTGTTCACAAGTATATTCTGTTGTGGGGAGACAGTCAATAAACAGTAAGCACAGGAAATTATAAATTCTGTAGTAGATTAGTAGATGATTGTTAATTAGAAGATGATTGCTTGGGGACCAGCAGGTGGCATGGTGGCTAAGGTGCTGGACACTCCCACATGGCTCACCACGGTTCAAGTCCTGAACCTGGCGGCTTGCTTTCTCACTTTCTCTCTTTCTCTCTCTCTGTGTCTCTGGTCAAATTTAAAATAAATGAATAAATAAATAAAATTTTAAAAGAAAAAGAAGATGATTGCTATACAAACAACTATTAGGTCGTTAGAAAAGTCATGATGTATTTTTCTATGCAAAAATGCATCATGATTTTTCTGATGGCCCAATAGATCAGGGTAAGGCCTATTAAGAGAACCTGGATGAGGAACATAAGCAAGTTACAATTTAAAGAGGGTAGCTAGAGCAGAGAAGGTGATATTTGACAAGTAAAGACCTGAAGAAGGAAAGCCATGTAGAAAGCTAAGGGGAAAACGTTCCAGGCAGAAGGAACAGTCAGTGCAAAGATCCCCAGGCAGGAAGAGCAAGGAGGACACGAGCTGGCATGGAGTAAGCAAGTATTATTATTTTTTGGAGAAGTTTTTGCTATAGGATGTATGCACTCGCCAGAAAGACATAGAGAGACAGAGAGACAGAAAGCGAGAAATCACCTCCTGGGGGGATGGCCATGCTGCAATCCCTTCTCCTCCATTCTCCTCTCAGGATCTGGGAAACACACACATACACGCCCGGTGTAGTGTAAGCCACCAGGTCCAGGTCTTGAACTACGGCAGTTGACCACATAGGAGCCCAGCGACCTAAACAATATGCCATCTGCTGGTCCCGAAATTATTTATTTAATTCCAATTGCTATTATTATTTTTAATTTTACCAGACAGAGACAGAGAGAAAGGGAAAGCAAGAAAACAACCCCCCAGGTCCAGGACTCGAACCATGGTGGACCATGTGGAAATCCAGCGCCTTTAACCACCACACCACATGCTGGCCCCAGATTTATTATTTCTTTATAGAGAGAAAGAAAGAGAGAGAACTCCAGCCTCAGTCGGCTTCCAGTCATGGCACACACATGCCTGGCATGCCTGGGCCACTGAGGGAGATCTCCAGACACAAACCCAGAACAATCCCCTGTGAGTCAGACTCACAGAGCATCACATTTTACCACTGCACCACCATCTGGCCCCCACCATTTATTTACTTTTTTAAAAGGATAATTGTGGCTACTGTATTGCAAATAGACCGAAGGGAACCAGAGTGAAGGCAAGAAAAGCAGGTATGGATTAAGTGTTGATTTTGAGAGATGATGGTGGCTTGCATGAAGTTGGTAGCCATGTAGGTGGTGACAATGGTTGGATTCTGAATATTTAATTCGAATAGTAGAGCCAACGGGATGGACTTACCATTTCTGTGTGGGATGTGAGAGAAAAGGAAGAACCAAAGATGACTCCAGGAAGCCTGGCCTGAGAAACTACAAGGACTGAATTGCTAACAATGTCATTCATATTTCATTGTTTTCTGTTTTTTTTTCTAGTTTTAACTATTACCCTTACATATTTACCCCTGTATTTTACAGAGTTGTTCTGTTCTTATCTGAGTTAAAAGATTTACCCAATTTAAATCTTTCCCTTTCCCCCTCTACTATTTGCATTTAAGGCTATATATTTACTCCTGTTTAAAGATAAACTTGGGTACCAGCAGGTGGTGTGATGTTTAAGACACTGGAAGTCACATGGCCGACTCTGTGGTTGGAGTCTTGGACCTGGCAGCCTGAAAAACACACTAGGCACACGTGTGTAGGCCACAAATCCTGAGAGGAGAATGGAGGAGAAGGGATTGTGGCAAGGCCATCCTTCCTTGGGGGAAGGTGGTGATTTTTCATTTTCTCTCTTTCTCTGGTGAGTACATGTGTCCTATGGAAAAATATATATAAAATAAAATAAGATATACTTAGACAAGTACTATGGCCTAGTAGTTAAGGAAGCCAGATCCCACATGGCTGACTGTGGTTCTAATCCTGACCTCAGTGGCTTAAGAAACATGCCGGGTGCATGTACATGCATGCCCCAAATCCTGACAGGATAGAGTAAAGGAGAAGGGATTGTGACATGACCATGCCCCAATGGAGGTGCTCTCTCCCTCTCTCTCCATCTCTTTCACTCTGTGAGAGCACATACTCTCTGGTAATGGAAAAATGAAAGTAAATTTAGTGTCATTAAAATTTTAATGAATGCATTTAAGCCAACAATGATTCATGAATTAGGCAGCTCCAGGCCTCAAGCAGTTCAAAGCTTCATTGAAGGACTCTGAGGGGAGAAGTTTTCGAGCCTAGTCCCCAGAGCAATTGTTCATTCAGTTACCCGGAATTTTTGTTTGTTTGTTTGTTTTTGTTTTGTAAGTTTCTATTAGTTTGCTAGGGCTACCATAGGAAGTGCCCAGAAAAGGTGGCCAAAATAACGAATGTACTGTCTCTCAGTTCTGGAGGCCAGAAGTCTGAGATCAAGGGGCTCACAGGGTTGGTTTCTTCTGAGGGCCATGAAAGAAGGGTTCATTACAGGCCTCTGTCCTTGGCTTGTAGATGATCACCTACTCCACGTCTCTTCACATCACCTTTCCTTTGTCTGTGTCCAGATTTCTTTTTCTTATAAAAACATTAGTCATATTGAATTAGGGCCCTGGTTGCCTCATTTTAAATTAATAATCTTTATAAAGACCCTGTCTCCAAATACAGATGCCAGCAGGTGGTGTGGAGGTTAAGGGGCCTGGATCCCACATGGCCAACTGTACAATTTTAGACCCAGATCCAATACCTTAAAAATTGCTATGAGTGTGTATGTGTGTGTGTGCGCCCAAAGTCCTCAGAGGAGAATGGAAGAGAAGAAATTGCAGCATGACCATCCCCTTAGGGGGTGATTTCTCACTTTCCCTCAACAAACAAACAAACAAACAGAACAACAAAATAAAAACAAAACAAAGAACAGGTATGTCTCCAAATGCAGGCGTGTTATAAGATACTGGGAGTTGAGACTTCAACATATGAATGAGGGTGGGGGCAAAGGACTCCCTCTAGTTCATAACAATAGCCAGTTTGCTAAACCCTTCAATCCCCTCTATGGAGCAAATGGACATTCTCTGGTATTTTATCTTTAGGCCTGAAAAACATTCATGGATTTTGGTTAAGAAGTGATGTAACCTTCATAAGTGAGTGATTATTGTACCAGCTTTTTATAATAACCCCCTGCTGTAAGCCTCTGCTTTTTCCTTCCAAGAACATCTTCCTTATAAAAACTGACTTGACCTTGGATTCTCTTGCTTTGTTTTCCTCTAGGGGATGCACCGACTACCCTACAGCCCAAATGCACCGACTTCCAGAATGCCAACCTTCTCCGAGGCACCAACCTCCAAGTCCAGTTTCTCCTCTTTACCCCTTCAGACCCCAGCTGTGGGCAGCTAGTGGAGGAAAGCAGTGACATCCAGAACTCCGGGTTCAATGCCTCTCTGGGAACCAAGCTAATTATCCATGGATTCAGGTGGGAGCTGACCAACCAATAGGAACTCCTCAGATAAGGGCTATAGAGTGCCTGCAACACCATAGGAAGTTGATAAGGATCAAGAGGAAGGAGGAAGGAGGAATGGAATCACTTACCTCACGAGTTCTATTCCTCACATCTTGCTGTCTTGAAAGGTGTCTCACATCACTGTGCACACATATCACGTTGTTCATTCTTGGCGGTCATATGCATAAGTCCCTCAGTCTTGTCCACACACTCAAAGACAGCACATATATGTGACCCTGGATGAGTCGCTCGATGCATGGAGACTCACTTTCCATATCTGAACTAAAGGGGAGAATGTAGGGATGGTCTCACCTGCAGTGTGGATTGCATGAAGTGATTCATCTCAGACAATGAGGTTGCAGGCCTTGCACAGTCACTCTGGACTCGGGGGTAACAACATGGCGTTTCTACCCACAGTTCTATCTTCTCTTCTTTGCTTCTTCCCTAGCTTCATGCCCAAGTAACTTCCATTTATGGGTGCTACTTCCATCATACTCAGAGAGGTTAGCATTTCTTAGGAGCTGGTCCCTTCTCTTCAGTCATTTCTGATACCCCACTATCCAAATGTTGTAATTCGTAGTCACCGAGACTCCATGCACTCACCATCTCCCCTTCCAACATCTTTTCTCAATAGCCTGCTGACAAGGCCAGAAACAGAGAAAGGTTTCTGGAAGGAAGGAGGAACGGAGTCTGGTGAAACAGTGGCAATATGGAGCAGGGAGTGCTACCATCGGTGCTTCCAACGATGGGACACAAAGGCGCCACACCGAGGACCACCTTCTCTTGATCTCGGGCCTCTCTGTTTCTCAGACCCCTGGACTCCTTACGCTCTCAGGCATCTCTTCTCTGTGCCAGTCTGTCCTCTAGCAAACCTTACACTCAGCCCATCTGTGGCTGAGTCCAGCTCATCGGGCAGTCACTGTCTGTTCCTAAGCCCCCCAAACCACGTTCCACAGCACACACCCGGTCTGTGCCCCTCTGTCCAAAGAGCACTCTTTCACCATTCCTATGTAGGGGCCATCAAGAAAACGTCTTTCCTAATTCCAATCTGCTGGGAAATAGTCTGAAATTTTTTCTATCATTTTCCTTTGTCTAAAAAAGTCCCACTATATGGTAAGTTCCAGAAGGATAGGAACTGTATCCTGCTATCTTTATTTCTTGGAAAGTACCTAGCACAGTGCCCGTAGGCCCTCACTATGTGTTTGTTGAATGAATGAAAGAATGAATGAATGAAAACTTCCTTAAGAAGCAAGCCTATATTCTAGTATGAGAATTAAGATTGCAAACCGTTGGCCAGCCTGGTGGTACAGTCAGTAGCAAACTGAACTGCAGTACTGGAAGCCACATGGCCAGCTGTGGGTTCAGATCCCCAGATAACTTGAAAATATGATGAGCACGTACACACAAGAGCTTGACAAGCTAGAGAGCCAGGGAAAAAAAAAATCGCAGTATAAGACCCCACAAAGGGTGTACTCTTTCTTTCTCTCTTCTGTGCACATTCACTCTCTATCATGAATAAAATAAACAGACATTTTAAAAGATGTTATATATTTAAAAAACTAGATAGTAATCTTGACTTTAGAATAAAAGTTATCTTTTTAAAATAGAATTATATTTAACTTTAATTTATTTATTTATTTTTAAAATTTGACCAGAGTGGGACAGACTGAGAGAGAGAGAGAGAGGGAAAGTGAGAAAGCAAACCATGAGGTCCAGGACTCAAACCATTGTCGGCCATGTGGGAGTTCAACACCCTTAACCACCATGTCACCTGCTGGTCCCAAAAGCTATCTTTTCTAAATGTGCCAGAAGGTGTGTGTACTCACTAGAGAGAGAGAGAGCGGAGCAGGAAAGCACCCCCAATGGGACATTGTCACACCACACTGCTCTCTCCCCCATCTTTTCTTCCTGCTGGGGTTTTGGGCATGCATGCACATGTGCCCAGCATGTTTCTCAAACTGCTGGTCCAGGACTCCAACTAGTGATTGGCCATGTGGGATCCAGTAGCCTTAACCACCAGTCCACAGGCTGGCTAGCTTTTTATTTTCTATAAATAACACAGAGGCAGCACAGTACACAAGGCTTATATAGTTGATGCCTTGTACAAGGGTGTCTGACTGAAGGCTGGCGAGGCCAAAATCTGACCTAACATGAGGTTGCTTGTTCTAAAACAAAGGCAGCCCTTTCTTTTTTCTTTCTTTCTTTCCCTTTCTTTCTTTCTTTCTTTCTTTCTTTTTTTCTTTCTTTCTTTCTTTCTCTCTCTTTCTTTCTTTTAGAGAGAGATTTTTGCTATAGAGCACGTGCACTAGATGGAGAAGCAGAAAGTGAGAAATCACCCCCCAGGAGTGATGGCCACACTGCAATCCCTTCTCCTCCATTCTCCTCTCAGGATTTTGTGCACACATGCACATGCACCTGGTGTGAGTTTTAAGTTTCCAGGTCCAGGGCTCGAACTGTGATCTACTAATGGGAGTCCAGCAATGTAACCATTATGCAGAGAATGCCCTGGTCCCAAAAGGTGGCCTTTTATAATGTACACAAAGGCTCCATGTGTTCCTGCCGGAAGCCTGGCAACTCTGGAATGCTGTCCCCTCTATGCTGAAAGAGCTGTGTGATCTACTCCTCGTGTCCCCTCTTTTGTAGTTGTGACTTTTCTCCTAGATTTGGGATAACGGAGAGTTCCATGACAATGGATGTCAGCTTGGCAGATAATTTTCCTATCTTTTCTTGGCTCCATGTCTAGGGCTTTAGGAACAAAGCCTTCTTGGATTGATAAATTCATCAGAGCCCTTCTGCGTGTAGCAGATGCTAACGTGGTTGCCGTGGACTGGGTTTACGGGTCTACAGCGGTCTACTTCTCAGCTGTGGACAATGTGGTGAAGCTGAGCCTTGAGATCTCCCGTTTTCTCCACAAACTCCTGGTAGGTGCAGAATCGTTCAGGGTGACTTTTTGCTTCTTGAGGAGAGAGGGGTCTGAAAGGAGAAAGTGCTGCAGGTGGGGGTTTAGGATGGAAGCAGAGCCAACCAGTGGCTTGTTGGACTTCAGTTCAAATCTTGACTTGGCCACGTGGCGTGAGGGCATTGGCCAGGTTATTGAACCTCTCTGAGCCTCCTGTTTATCTTCTGCAAAACGTGCCATTGAGAGGCTGGCAGGTGGTGTGGTGGTTAAGGTGGTTGGACTTCCACACAGCTGACTGCAGTTTGATTCCTGGACCTGGCAGCTTGCTTTTTCACTTTCCTTCTCTCTCCCTGTCTCTCTCTAGTCAGCTTCAGAAACATTAAAAAAAATGACAATGAATAAAATTAATTAAAACAATTCCTTTTTAAAAAAAGGTATGATTGCATATCAGACAGTGAGTGTGGGTTGCCTGGCATTTAGTAGTCTTTCAGGAGGGTAGGGCTAGGCACTGAAAGGAAAATGAGGGGATTATCAGGGTGGGGAAGCCCAGAACAACAGTGAGTGACCCACAGATGAGACTTCTGCCCTTACTTTCCAAAGCGTGTGGTGGGTGTGTCACGCTCAAGGCCTTCAGCTTCAGAAGCTACCGGGCAATGTGGGTGGCTGGGCGGCCAGGGTTGCCGTGGCCACAGTAAAACTCACTGATGATTCCCCTTCTAGGTTCTGGGTGTGCCGAAGTCCTCGATCCACGTCATTGGTGTTAGCCTGGGGGCCCACGTTGGGGGCATGGTGGGACATTTCTACAAGGGCCAGTTGGGACGAATCACAGGTAACCTTCCTCCCTGCCTGTTCCCACAGAGTTGATGTAGAGAATGTCCCGGAAATGCCAATTCCTAGGCTGTCAGAACAGAATATTGAGCCTTTGTTCATAAGATCAAACCATCCAATCAGAACAGGATATTGAGCCTTTGTTCATAAGATCAAACCATCTATCACCACCAACATTTAGTTACCATGGTGGTTTTGCATACAATGGTATCATGTTATTGCATGGTCTCTAATATCACTGTAAGAGGTCATGTATTTTTCCAAAGCCTCAGCTCCTACACCTGTAAAATGGTCACAGAATCCATATCTCCTTGGCCTACTGAGAAAATCACATTTACTCAGTTTTGTTAAATACCTGCACATGTATGTTTCAGGAGATCCCCCTCAGTCAGGAAGGACTCAGTGTTGTGTGGTAAATATTGTGCTTCCTGGCCTGTTGCTGGGACAATTCTGAGTCATGTTTTACAGAATTTCTCAGTGGGTCCCAGTGGGAAGAGTCCCTGTTGCCCATAGTGATAGCCCACTCATTAATACTTTCTTTTCTTTTCTGTTTTTTTATTTTTATTTTTATATTTTTAGTTTTTGCTATTGTGCGTGTGTGTTTGCTGGAGAGAGACGGAGATGGAGACAGAGGGAAAGTGAGAAATCACTCTTCAGGGGGATGGCTACGTTAAAATCCCTTTTCCATTCTCTTGAGACTTTGGGCATGCATGTACACACACCCAAAGTGATTTTTCTTTTTTTTTGAAGGGGGGGCAGGGGAGAGGTTTGTGCTATAGGGCGCGTGTGCTTGCCAGAAGGACAGAGAGAGATAGAGAGACAGAAAGCAAGAAATCACCCCCCCAGGGAAGATGGCCATGCTGCAATCCCTTCTCCTCCAGTCTCCTCTCGGGATCTTGGGCACACACGCCCAGCGTGAGTTTAAGCCACCAGGTCTGGGACTCAAACTGCGGTCGACTACATGGGAATTCAGCAACATAGCCATTATGCCAACTGCTGGTCTCCACTCAGAGTGATTTTTCAAGCCACCAGATCCAGGACTCGAACTGCAAAGCTAGCCATGTGGGCTCTAGTGCCTTAACCTCCATATCACTTGCTGACCTCTTTCTTTCCCTGATTTGCTTCCCCCTCCCTTGCCATGCAATCTTCTCCCAAATAAACTTGTACCTTAAATCCTTTTTACAGGATTTATTTTTCTGGGGAGGAGGGGTGAGATCCGAACTAAGACGTGGGAATAGTGACACGATTTCACTGCATTGTTCTGGCATGCAGTAACTGCTCAACAAGTTCTTATTGTGGTTAATACTACATGAAGAAAAATATTATAATATTACCCAATGGTGATTTTAAGCTCATTTCTGAGTCAGAGAAAAATACCTCAAGAGAGACAACAGGGGTGGGGCGTCTCGGGTAAGGTGGTCCTGAGTCAGCTTCCCCTACCTTGGGCCCTTGTTGGAAGTCTCTGTGACCTGAACTGGAAGGGTTGCCAGGGTGTATGTGGGTGATGGGTCCCTGAGGGTTCCTGCAGCTGAGAGGAAAGGGGCCCTGATGTCAGTCTGTCCTTTCAGGCCTGGACCCTGCTGGACCAGAGTATACCAGAGCCAGCCTAGAGGAACGCTTGGATCCCGGAGACGCCCTGTTTGTGGAAGCCATCCACACAGACACTGACAGTGAGCGAGTGTGACCTTCCCGACTGGGCAAGGGAATGAGCACAAGACGGGGCTGAGAGGCTGGCATCAAGTCGTGTGGCCCTCTCTGAGCTTCTGTTGTTTTTGAAAGTCTCCTCCAGCTCTGTCATTCTGCCACCACTGAGATGAGTGGGTTTTTTTTTTTTTTTTTTTTTTTTTTAGCTACCAGTAGGCGAGAGGATTCTCACTCATCGTCCAAAAATATTTGGTTGAGATGAGAGTCTCTCTCTGATTCAGTACCTACCCTTGTGTTACTGGAAGGGCATTGATGCCTGGCTGAATTATGGGACAGTCATGCTGCTTTTACAAAATGAGTATACCTGGTCCCAGGAGGTTGGGGCATTCCACTCCCCAGACACACAGCCCCGTCAGGACTTCCCTTCTTCCCAGAGAAACCCAGGCCTTCAGTCCATGGAGAATAGTAATCCCCTTTCCAAAAGTGACGGGCACAAGACAGACACCCTCCCAAATGCTGAGCCCATTATGACCACATTAAACTCTCTGATCAACTGAGAAAGGGGTGGCATCCTCCTCATTTTTACTCACTATCAAATGCTCGCAGAGCCTGTGCCAGGCATTGTGCTCAGTGTGGTGGGGCAAGGAGAAACAGCCTCTGTCCCTGACCAGGAGAGCTTGCAGTTCAAGACAGATGCCCGTGTCTCATTGCTTTTGGTCGGAAGCCTTCTTTCCAAGACTCAGACTCATGATTCTGGCAGAAACCTGTGCATTGTACTGTCCAATTCTCTTTTCTTATGTTTATTGCACAGATAGGAAACCAAAGCCCCTAGGCCTCTGCTTAGCCATGTTAATTAACCTTGTTAATGAACAGAGTGAAGGCCCTCTGTTAGGCTTCTCAAGTCCCTTCAGAGTTGAAACTCCTTCCTCATGTGACTAAAAAAAATTTCCATTTATTCAATCAGTATTTATTGGGTTATGTGGCAGGCACTGAGAACTCAGCAATGAACAAGGCATCGATGAGGTTCTCACCTGTGTGGAGCTTCTAGCTGACACGTTATTATTCCTCATTCAGTCACTACTCATTAGGCACTTCTGTGTGCACGTCCTGCATCAGGCTGAGGACGTAGCAAGAACAACAGGCAAAGGCCCTGCAGTAGTGGAGCTCACATCCAGGGAGCACACACGACCATCCCCCATTGCGATTATGATAAAGAAGGATTTGAGGAAGAGGGTGACAGACAGATGGTCCTACTTCAAACAGGGTTTGGAGAAAGCTTGTCCCGGAAGGTGAGACTCTGTGGGTGAGAGTGAATCATCCGAGGAAAGATTTGGGAGGACATACTAGGTGGAGAGGATAGTCAACATAAAGGCCTGGACAGGGTTGAGGGTCTGTGTGTTCTTGAAAGATGAAATCTCAATAGGGTCAGAAGAAACCAATCTACAGTGAAAGGAGGAGGAGGTACTGAGAGAGGTTGGAGGAGGGAGAGCCAGTCCAGGCTGGCCCACGGCAAAGGAGTTCATATTTTATTCTAAGATCAATGACAACAGGGTGAGGACTTTCTTTCTGTTTGTTTGTTTGAAATGACTGTGGCTCCTATGCAGAGAATGGACTGTGGGAGGGCACTAGGGAAGCTTAGAGGCCCAACAGGGCATCTCCATTAGTGGTCCAGGTGAGAGATGACAGTGGCATGGGCAAAGGTGATGGCAGTAGAGATGGAAAGAAATGGAAATATTCAAAATAGATCTTGGAGGTAGAGTTGACTACATCTGATGGACTGAGCGTAGGGCATGAGGGAAAGGCAGGGGTTTAAGATGGCTTCTAGGCCACCGTTTAGCCCTTAGGTCATGCTTAGTCTCTGGGTAGGTGACATGAAACAAATAATGAAGGTAACTTCTTGCAATAGCAATAGATGATACCCTGAAGGAGAAAATCAGAATCTTTGGCAATTAGGCCCAACCCAGTCTGAGGGGTCAGAGGTGACTTGCTGGAAGGCTTGAGATGATCTCAATGACATGATGGCTATGGTCTCTCTCTCAAACTCAGTTCTTTGTAGTCACATCATATTTTCATTCAGTCAGGAGAGCATAAAAATATGTTTTGTGAGAGCCTGGAAATGTGGCCCAAAACATATTTATCTGAACTCTTTTTTTTTTTTTAAACTTTATTTATTTATTTATTTATTTTAATTTGACCAGAGAGGGACAGAATGAAAGTGAGAGCAAGAGAGTGAAAGAGAGAAAGAGAGAGAGAGAGGGAAAGTGAGAAAGCTGCCAGGTTCGGGACTTGAACCATTGTCAGCCATGTGGGAGTCCAGAGCCCTTAATGACTACACCACCTGCCAGCCCCATATTTATCTGAAATCTTGCTTGAAGGAAAACAGAAGCTGTTAGTTGAGAAAATTCACGAAGTTTGTAACACCTACTGGTATATCAAAACTTGTGTTAAAGCATATTTTTCTTGATTTTATTAGGTGTATCTATCTTCTAAATTGGTTCTTCAGTTTCTTTCAGCACAGAAAAATTCCTTTAGGACACCGAAGACTAGTTCTACAGTCTCACGGCACTTAGGAGTAAGGCGGGCATAGAGTAAGTGGGCTCTGAGGTCAGGCTTCCATCTCTCCTACCCGTGAGCCCTGCTTTAGGACCCCAGAAAATATGTCCCTGAAGTAAGAAGTTAATGGGGTTTGCCTCCTCTCAGATTTAGGTATTCGGATTCCTGTTGGACACGTGGACTACTTTGTCAATGGAGGCCAAGACCAGCCTGGCTGCCCAACCTTCATTCACGCAGGTCAGAAAGTGGACGGAGTAGGTATTTGGCTCCCCTATAGACTGGAATTCACCTACAGCCTTCGGTTAAGTCCAGAAAGCAGACGGAGTAGGTGTTTGGCTCCCCCATAGACTGGAATTCACCTATAGCCTTCGGTTAAGTCCGCCAGGGTGGGCCACAGGCGGTCTTCCTGATAGTGTCCTTTGCTATGTCCCATAACGCCTTAGGGCACTTACCGAATGGATGTCTCTGGAGCCCAGGAATTCCAGAGAAAGGAGGTGCCTGTGTCATGCTTCTGCTGCCCTACCAACTTGTCTTAGACCCCCTGTGATCTAACATCACTCAAGCCAATAACCCTTATTCTTCTCTGGGCCCTGCTTCGGGGGCGTAGTCCACACTAGCTGCATCCTTGACAGAGGCTAGTTGTGGCAGGGACAAGTCCACTGTGCCCAGGTCAGCTAGCTAAAGGATCAATTCGCCCTGGCTTGACCATGGCTCCAAAATTTCCAAATCGAACAGTTGTCTAAAATTGTTTTCCAGATAATCTTCTTGTACATATTCAATGAATATACCTTGCTTCTCTTCTAAATATATTCATCTGGAATGTTATTTTTAATATATTCTTTGTGTATATTATTCTTTTCATTATTATTATTTTTTGAGAGATTTTTGCTATAGGATATGTGTACTCACCAGCAAGAGACAGACAGAAAGTGAGAAATCACTCCCCAGGAGGGATGGCCATGCCACAATCCCTTTTCCTCCCTTCTCTTCTTGGCATTTTGGGCACACAAGCACATGTGCTGGGCATGAGTTTTAAGCCACTGGTCTGGGATTCAAACTGCAGTTCATGGGAGTCCAGTGACATAACCATTATGCCATCTGCTGATCCCAACATTATTTTAAATAGTATTGAACTTGTCGGAAGTTAACTATCAAGGATTAGTTTTCTTCAATTCTTCCTATACATATAGCCAACATATCAGCATTTCATGTGGAATTTTAAAATGCTGATTTCTATTTTCTATGTTTTTAGTTTTTTCCTGATTTGCCAAATAGTTTACATTTTAAGGATTTTTTTTTTTAATTGCCTGAGAGCATGCGTGGTCAAGGAAGAGAAAGAGAGTAAGAAAATCCTCCTCAGTATGCTGTGGTCTCACCATAATCCTTGTCTCCCATTTCTCCTTCCTATCAGCATTTTGGACATGCATGCACACATGCCTGCTGTACTTTCCAGGATTCAAACTGCAGTCAGTCATTTGGGACCCAACTCCCAATGCATAGCACTTAACCACTGTGCTATGGAGGCTAGCCTGACATCTTAAGGATTTGGCAATTTTATTGAATAACCACTAATCTATTTTACAAATGTACTTATTTTCCAAAAAACATACTTTTTAA
This sequence comes from Tupaia belangeri chinensis, assembly GCF_000334495.1. Classification (NCBI taxonomy): domain Eukaryota; kingdom Metazoa; phylum Chordata; class Mammalia; order Scandentia; family Tupaiidae; genus Tupaia; species Tupaia belangeri. The sequence goes on from NW_006204769.1 coordinate 1,436,121, forward strand.
AATGATTTAATTTCTTTTTAATTTTCTAATCAGATGGAATAGTTTGATTTTTGAGATTTTGGTAACATTTCATTTCTCATCCTAATACAATCAGAGAAGGGTTTAGTTTGTCTCTGTCCCAGCTCCATTATGCTCCTGGGGGGAGATTGACCATAGAGAATGTCCCAGCCATGGGGGAAAGGAGCACACAGCTCAGCCTTGGTTATGGACCCAGAGGGAGGGGCTCAAATGCCAGGAAAGTCTGAAGACCCCAGAACCCTGGAGCTGTGGATCACTACATGCCTCTTAGTTCTTGCCGATTCATCCAATGTGGGTTGCTGAACACTTTTAAATAGTAAACAATAACAGCCAAACCAACTTATTGGGATATTTGGCAAATTCAGCATATCAGATGAACCTCAGCACATGGGCCTTTATTTATTTATTTATTTATTATT
>NW_006204769.1:1436656-1440176 GCF_000334495.1 Tupaia belangeri chinensis
TGGGGTGTGGTCACGTTATGATCCCTCTTCTCTGTTTCTCCTTCCTGTCGAGACTTACAGCATTCATGCGCGCATGCCCAGCAAGTTTTTCTAGCCTCTGGGGCCAGGATTGACTGCAGCCACCCATGTGGGATCTGGCTTCCCTAATCACTAGGTGACAGAGATGGTTCAGTCCATGGGCTTCAGAGATTGACCATGAATTGCTGATGACTCCACTGATTGTCTCAGTGCTAGATCAGGTATAATGAGGTTGTAAAAAAACTGGGTGCATGTATGGATGACAATAAAGAAGAAGGGAAAACATGAAGGCCAGTATCTATTTTGAGAAGTGGCATTGCATCTTCAACTCTCCATATCCTTCCATTTTATAAAGAGTCTGCATGAGCATATAAAAATGACCTCATTCAAGCAATTTTGTTGATAGAATAAGCTTATGTATCTAGAGAAAGAGGGAGAATGCAGTAAGCATGTCCATTAATATTTTTAAAATTTAGTTCAGGGGATATCCCGTGTATTTAAAGCCTGCTGTAATGTAATATACAGTAGAGTTACGGCAGGTAGCATGGAAAATATTTTGTCTTGACAGAAACCTTGGTTGTGTTTCTCCCTCCCCTGCTCAGGTTACAGTTACCTGATCTGTGATCACATGAGGGCCGTGCATCTCTATATCAGTGCGATGGAGAATCCGTGTCCGTTGATGGCCTTTCCCTGCGCCAGCTACAGGGCCTTCCTTGCTGGACACTGCCTGGATTGCTTTAATCCTTTTCTGCTCTCCTGCCCAAGGATAGGTAACATGTCACCTCTTTGGCTTTCTTGGACAATTTGGGAAAAGTTATCCCTGCTTTACGCCCTCATACCTTGTGGTCAATACGTCTATTTGACTGGTGAAAAGAAAAATCACCACTGAGGGGTTCAGTCCGCCTCAGTAGAAGACACACTTGACTCCCCATGTCACACCCATCACCTCTGTACTTCTCCCCCTGCCGTCCCTGCTTTCACTCTTCCATAAACAGTCTTTCACCTGGAAGTCCAGCCTCACGACTCTCTCTAGAAATGTTGGGATAGTTCAGAGCCCCCGGCCCTGCTCTCAGACCAGGTGCTTCCTGTCGGTCTCTCTAGCTAAGCCAGCCGCTCTCAGACTCTTCCTAGAACCTGAACGAATGTGTTGCAGGGAATCCCTTAGAGTGGCATACACAACTCTCTTTAGAGGCCACGTGCCAGCTGGGGTGTGAGGGATGCCTTATTGCTGGGTGTTTGGGGCACATTTCTGGTTCACCAAGGCCAGACTGGGGAAAGGACTCTGAAGTTAAGACAGGGCCTCTAACTCATACTGGACAAATCACTGCTGTGACTATTCTGGTGTGATTCAGGATGAAAAGTTCTAGGAAAAACTCCTGGACAGAGGAAACCATTCCTGCCCGCTCTCACTCTCCCATGCCCTATAACCCCGGCTGCCACTCTGAACTGTCATTGCTTATGTGGATGAAACAAATGCCAGCTTGACGGCAATGTTAAAGTAAGGGTAGCTCCCTGTAATGAAACGAGCCGTCAGCATTTCCCACTCCTTGGGCATATATCTTTTCCCCAACGATGGACCAGCTAACATGGCAACCACTCCCTGACTGCCCAGCTTCATGCCTCACTGCACTCCCCCTTGCACTGACTGTTCTAGGGACGCTGACCTCTCAGACCTCAAGCGTATGTCATGTCTCCTCCCCTGTGCCTTTGTTCTAGCTGCACTGTCTGCCTGGAATGCCCTCTCTCACTCGCCATCCACTCTCAGACCATCACCTGGTCTGAAACTATACCAACAAATGTTGAACTATACTAGCATTTCTAGAGAGAGTCGTGAGGGTAAATTCTTTCCACTTCCCTTGGCTCAGGACACAAGTGCAGTTGTTCAAAGAGCTGTTGTATAGATTGGCTTGTAAGTTAGAGACCTTATTTCATAGTTCTTATCATTATCTCCCAAGAATGGACCATCTGTTCTGAAGAAAGTACTTCCTGTTATCTGCATGTTTATACCCCACTGGCCCCAGCTGCTGGTGTCCTGGGTCTTGCTGCATATGGAGCTCATGGTGTAGATGTCTACAGGTCCATGAGTCAATGAACACGTGGCTGGGTGCTGGCACCCCTGAAACGGCCTCCTTAGGCTCTGTCCTCTTTGCTTCTTCATGTCTAGGCCTGGGGAATCATGGTGGTGTCAAGATAGAGCCGCTTCCCAAGGAAGTGAAAGTCTACCTCCTGACCACTTCCAGGGCTCCATACTGTGGTGAGTGGGGACAGCGCCAGAGCTCAACTCTGCCTGCACACCAGCCAGAAGACTACAGCTCCGTGTGGTAACAGGGGAGGATGGTGAAAGACGGGCAAAGACATCATGGGAAGTGGGGGCAACAGCTCCTGGTCTTAGACAGAACCAGCACACACAGAGCCAGTCTGATTGCTCTACTTGTGAGGATTTGGGGACATCTTCCTGTCTGGATGCTTATCCTAGTTGCCTCCCTCCCCCTGCCCCAAAACATGCGCTCCAGTGGAGGTCCTCTGAGAGCAGCATTTGGCAGTGTTTTCTGGCTCCCTCCTTCTTGCACACTTTGTGCCCCTCCTTGGTGCCCATCCATGTGTCTCCCACCCTGGTAGCCCTCCCTGGTCGGGGTCCCCGAGGAGTGCCGTAGCTCTGCCCTCCTTCCTGCATGGAGACTCCACCCGCTCAATGCTGATCTTAACCACTGTATTTCTTTGAAGCCAAGATGCCTGTGATCGTAAAATATGTGAATTGAGAAAGAATAGTATGGTTTAGAATTCATGGACTAGCTCACCAGCTGGATATCACTCTGCCCTACACTATGCGCATCTTAACTAGGGCGACTCTACTTCCCGGTTTATGTGTGGCATTCTGGGTGCAGTCTGCTTTAGTGTGAGTGCAGGACAGAAGTATCCTGGCTTGAATGATAAATTACAGGGCCACCCTGATTTTCACTGCTTTTCTGACCAGCTTGTGACAGGTTAGTGGAGCGATCTTGTGGCTATTTTTCTGGCACCGGAAGGCCAGTGCAGGATGATATGGAGCCCAGATTTCTGACGCTGTGAGCATGCAGGCCTGGATTTGAGTCTCAGCTTCTCCACTTAGCAGTTGTGTGATCCAGAGTAAATTATGTGCTTTCCCACTGGACAAGATGGTCGGTGAAAGAGCTGCGAAGCAGGCCACTAAGGAGAAGAAACCTGAAGCCAAGAAGGCTGATGCCAGTGGCAAGGTTAAAAAGGGTGACAGAAAGACTAAAAAGCCCAAGGAGGGGAAGCGCCACTGCAGCCGAAACTGGGTCCTAGTCCGGGGCATCAGCAGATACTCCCGATCTGCCAAGTACTCCAGGAAGGCCATGTACAAGAGGAACTACTCGGCCACTAAATCCTGGATTGAAAAGAAAAAGAAGGAGAAAGTTCTTGCTACTGTTATAAAACCAGTTGGTGGAGATAAGAATGGTTGTTCCTGGGTGGTTAAACTTTACAAAATGCCTTGGTATTA
>NW_006204769.1:1440337-1445836 GCF_000334495.1 Tupaia belangeri chinensis
GCTGAGCAGTGGCTTGCTACTTGTAACTGGACCGCTGGTTCTCAATCAAGTTCCACTGCATAGAACACACTAGAAATCTATCATCACCACCTCCATGAAAATTGACATTAAAAAAATTATTTTATTGAATTTTATTTATTCATCATTTATTTTCATTTGACCAGAGGGAGACATGGAAAGAGAGAGAGAAAGTGTAAAAGCAAGCCACCAGGACTCAAATCATGGTTGGTCACGTGGGAGTGTCCATCACCTTAACCACCATTCCACTTGCTGATATTAACAAAGTAAAAATCCCAAAAACACCTTACTGATGATTACTTCAAGAAAAGACGCTGTGGAAGTCCAGACACCAGGAAGATGAAGTCTTCAACCCAGAAAAGGAGAAATATGAGATTTCAGAACAGCACGAGGTTGATCAGAAAGTTGTGGACTCATAAATTTTACCAAAAATCAAAGCCATTCCTCAGCTCCAGGGGTACCTATGATCCGTGTTTGCCCTTACAAATGGAGTTTATCCTCACAAATTGGTGTTCTAAATTTTTTGCCAAGAACCTAATTAAATAACTGATCATAAAAAAAAAAAAAGAGTAAATGACTCACCTTCTCCAAAGGTACAGAGAAGATACCTTCTCCGTACATCCTTTTATGGAAAACGGGCACAATCACAGTATCTACTTCAGAGAATCAATTGCGAGGACAAAATGAAATACCGTACAGGAAGTCTAGCAGAGTGAATGGAGCCCAGTAAGTAATATTGGGTTGTCAGAAAAGTCATGACACATTTCTGCATCGAAGAACATAGAAAAATACATCATGACTTTTTTTTTTTGCCACCCAAGGGAAGGTCATGGTGCCACACTGGCAACCAGCTGCCGCAGCCTGGGAAGGAGGGACCTGTGCACATAGGTTGGTCCCTGACTCTGTGTTTTATGAGTTAATTATATGTATGTGTCTTAGTCCATTTGTGCTGCTGTAATGAAAAACCTGAGACTGAGTGATGTATAAAGAGCGGAGAAGCCAGGTGGTGGTGTAGTGGTTGGGCAGCTGGTTCCCACATAGCCAGCTGCACTCTTTGAGTCCTGGACCTGGAGGCTGGAAAAACACACCGGGAACATTGCACACCCAAAGTCTAAGAGGAGAAGTCTAAGAGGAGAATGGAGGAGAGGGATTGCAGCATGGCCTTCCCTGCTGGGGAAAAGGAAGTTTCTCATTTTCTTTCTCTCTCTCTCTCTCTGCTTCTCTGATGAGTGCACACACCTTATAGCAAATTTAAAATAATAATAATAATAATAAAAGAAAAAGAAATCCAGAAATTTATTTTCTCAGTTCTGAAGACTGAGATCAAGGCACGAACATTTGATGTCTGTGAGGGCTGCTCTCTTCATGTCCAAGATGGCGCCTTGTCACTGTGTCTTTGCATAGCCAAAGGAGGAAGGGCAAAAGGCCTAGCCCGTTCCCTCTTGCCCTTTTAGAAGGCGCTAATCCATTTGTGAAGGTAGAGCAATTATGACTTTAATCACTTCCCCGAAGGTTCCACCCTTTAATTCTGTTGCAAAAGGGATTAAGTTTAAATATCAATTTTAGAGGAGACAAAAAACGTCCAAACCACAGCATTATATGATCGATCCTTCCTGATTCTTTCCAGAGCACACCACCAAGACATCATGAAATAAGAAGTATAACATCCTGGTGTTACAAATGATAGTAAAAACTAACACCTACTCAGCTCAGCCGTGGTGGTGTGCACTGCGCTTGTAGGTTGGGACCACATGGGAGGCCCAAAGGCCAGGCACAGTGGTGTGTGCCTGTAACTGCAGCAACTTGGAAAGGCTGAATCAGGAGGACGGCAAGCTCAAAGCTGGCCTGGGTACATAGTGAGACAACATGTTAAAATAAAATAAATAAATATATAAAAGGGGAAAAAAAAAAGCCCAGTGTGGTCCCAGTTGGGAGGCTGAGGCCAAAGGATTGGGACACTGTGAAACCCTATCTTAAAGACAAAAACTAAAAGCTAACACTCAATGCTTCCTGGGCATAGACACTGTGTTAAGAGCTTTAAATGTATGAACTTACTTAATTCTCCTTCAGGCTTGTGGGGTATACATTTTCATTACTCCCAATACTTGAGGGAACAGGATCTGAGATGATAGTAACCTGCCCCGGCACACAGCTGAGGTGCCCAGTCTCCCTGCTGCTCTCTGGGGTTTTTTGTCCACTGTATCCTCTGCCCTCTGGCCCAGTCTCTGTTGTGCTTTGGTTTCCTAGTGCATCACAGCCTCGTGGAGTTTTACTTGCAGGAGCCGAGAAACAAGGAGACCAACATCGAGATCACCTTCCTCAGCAGCAACGTCACCTCCTCAGTTAAGATCACCATGTACGTAAGTGTCTCTCTCGGCTGACCCCTCCTCTTAGGAGTTAATTTCCTTTCCCTTTTCCTTTTGCATATAACACACACAGACACTGGGCCAGGCACTGTGTGATCCCTGGTGCGGGCCCAGATGACTGAGCTGGGAACAGCACCCACTCCAGACCCACTCAGACAAGTGCGAGGAAACTGTCCCAATGCTGGGTCCAAGCAGTGCATCCAGATGAGGCAGATGAGGTGGGCAGACAGCAGTAATGGGGTGTCCCAGCAGGCAGTGAGGACATGAGAAACAGGTGCGAGCTGGGAAGCAGTGCTCAGAACTGCAGGTGGGGGGCATGAGGGAGGGCAGGCCAGAGCTGGGGGAACACCCACTCCTATGAAGGGGAGCAGTATGAGGTCAGTTACCAGACAGACTCTGGGATAGAGGATCAGTGAGCAAATAAACATGGATTAAGGGCCAATTTAGTGGGCAGGAGGGCTTGAGCTCAGCGGTTCTAGTGTCTGCAACAGGGGCTAATCATTTCCTTCCCTTATTGAGGCACATTTGGGTCTGGGGGGTGGGGGTGGGGATCAGGCTTGAAGCAAGAGGGTGAGGAACCTCAGCTGTCAGAGCTACAAGCCTGGCAGGGCATAGGAAGCCAGGGGCAATGTGCATGTCTCTTTAAAAAGCAATTGGTCACAGCGTGATTCCCTCCTCTATCCCCACCCGGGGGTGAATTTTCACTTTCCATCTGTGTCTCTCCCTGGACAAGCATGTGCATCGTATGGCAAAAACCTAAAAAAAAAAAAAATTGGTTGTCACTCACAAGCCAGCAGGAGGCAGACTGATCAGACATGACCACTGTCTCCATAAGGGTCCAATCCAGTAAACAGAGCCCATGCCAAGCAGTCTAACAGAAGGAATTCAACACAGTGAACGACTGCATCATTGGAAAAGTCATGACATATTTTTCTATGTTTTCCTATGCAAAGATGTGTCATGACTTTTATGGAGACTCAATACTTTACAATAATTTACATGTATTAGGATAACTGGAAAACTAGAAGGGTATGGGGGTGGGTGGGGCAGAGACTGGCAACAGCTCAAGCCATTACCACCCTGGGGCTGTAGTAATGAAGCAAGGGGTGGTGTTGGCAAAGCCCTCGATCCATAGGGAGGCTACAAGACTGGAGCTGGATTCACACAGGGAATGCCGTCCATCCAGAATCTTGGCCCAAAGCAGTGGCCATCTGTGCGCCTCCCATGGGTTAGACCTCACTGGAACCTGTCAACAAGGGAGCTGGTTGCTTGGCGACAGGGACATGACGCGTACATACACATTAAATGTATACTGTTGATGGCAACATATGCTATGACAGCATATAAGGCAGAGCCCGAGTGAGTCTGAGGAAGTAAGGATGTGAAGGGGTTGCAAGAGCTAAGCAGCCAAGAGCTGGTGGACATGTGACACCCCTCAATGTGTCCAGAGAGGAGAGGCAAGTCAGGGCCAGACCATGCCATGCCTTGATTAGCAATTACAAATATGTTAATAAAACACTACCCCACATGTTTATCAGACAAGGATGAGTAAATGATAGTTCTTGAGAGCTGGATGGGCCACAGAGACAGATGCTAGCCCATGACAAAATCCACCTAGGCGTGCTGACATTCCTTAATCTTCCTTCTTGTGATATGCATTGAGTAACAGAAACTCAGAGGGGGCCGAAGGCAACTGTGTTCCTCTTCAGGGGGCCCAGTCTTTAGACAAGTAATGGCGTTTCGAAGTAAAGCCCTACCTTGCACTTCGGAGGAGAGAAAGGATCTAAGATAATCTAGAGAGAGGGCATGGAGGAAAGGTCAGAAAGAGCTTTGCTGCTGCTGCTTCTTTTTTTTTTTTTTTTTTTTTTTTTTTAGGATTTTGCCATAGGGCGTGTGTGCTTGCCAAGAGAGACAGAGAGAGGGAACGTGAGAAATCATCTCCCGGGTGATGGTCATGTTGCAATCCTTTCTTCTCCATTCTCTTGGGATTTGGGGCACCCATGCACATACATCCAGTGTGATTTTCAAGCTGCAGGCTCTGGGACTCAAACTGTGTAGCAGGCCATGTGGGATCCAATGCGTTAACCACCATTCCACCAGCTGGCTCCATTTCTGCTTCTACGGACTCTGAGTGTCAAAATCCCAGTCTTTGGGGTATTGGTTTCTGACTCCCCCAACATATGTTACTTCTGGAAGGACATTTCTGTCACATCTGTAGCCCGTTAGTCGATGAGTCAACACTGGTGGAGCTGTGACGACATATAACCCTGGCTACATGTTAGGATCACCCAAGAACTTTCATAACTGCTGGCGGATGCCTAGTCTGCACTCCTGACCTATCACATCTGAATCTCTGGCACAGGCTGGGCAGTTCCACCGTGAAAGCTCTCTGAGTGGTACTAATGAGCATCTCAGATAGCACTGCCCTCTCCCAAAGAGATTTACCCAACACTTTTGAAGAAGGCTGCCAGAATGCGTTAGCTTCTATGTTTAATTCTTTGATGTTTGATCTTGCAGGTAAGAAATGCAGGTAGAGGGACCAGCACGTGGCATGGTGATTAGGGCGCTGGGCTCCTGCATGGTGGACTGCGGTTTGAGTCCCAGACCTGGCAGCTCGTTTTCTCTCTCTCTCTCTCTCTCTCTCTCTCTGTTTCTCTCTAATCAAGTTGAAGAATAATAAAAATAAATAAAATTAAATAAATAATAATAATTTTTTTTTTTTGAGAAAGATTTTTGCTATAGGGAAGAACAGGCACTAGCTGGAGAGACAGAGAGACAGAAAGCGAGAAATTACCCCCCTGGGGGGATGGCCATGCTGCAGTACCTACTTCTTCACTCTCCTCTCTGGATTTTGGGCATGCACGCACATGTGCCCGGTATGAGTTTTAAACTGCTGGGTCTGGGACTCGAACTGTGGTCAACTATGTGAGAGTCCAGCAACGTAACCATTATACCATCTGCTGGTCCTTGAATAATTTTAAAAAAAAGAAAGAAAGGAAGAAAGAAAGAAAGAAAGTAAGAGAGGAGAGAGAGAGAGAGAGAGAGAGAGAGAAAGAAAGAAAGAAAGAAAGAAAGAAAGAAAGAAAGAAAGAAAGAAAGAAAGAAAGAAAGAAAG